>NC_092644.1:60267076-60571141 GCF_039555335.1 Amphiura filiformis | reverse complement strand
CAGTGTCAAATATGGTAATATTAAGGGTAGGGGAAATATTACCATAACTCAACTTTGGCTGCATTAACTGTGAAGGGGAACACGGGAATACAAATCGTTGCACCAAAATTTGAATGTAGTATACGATTGAGGTTTCTTACGTTAATTGGTGCAATTGGGCCATTTTTAAAATTTGACCTTTATTTATGATATTTTTGATATATTCGACGTTATAACCCCTGAACTAAGCTTCGTAGAACTATGACAATTGTCTTCTTTTAAATTCTTAGCGATGAGAGGAACAATTTGAGATTACAACATTACAACATGATAGGATAATTTTTTTTTTGGCCGGTCATATGACGCAAAAACGACAAGCAGACATGCAGGCAGAGCGATAGACAGAACAACAGACAAACAGACAGACAGACAACCAGACTGAGACAGAATGAGGAGAGAAAAGAAAATTGTTTCACTACTCTCCTTATGTTCAAGTAACTATTTACGGCCATTTTAAAGTAATACGGTTTATTTCTTTACAGATACATAAGATGTCTAAGCTGTTGTCAAGTTACGACTGAGAATGACGAAGATGACATTGAGTTGGATGAAATAGACGTAAACAAACTGGCAGATACTAACCAAGACGACAACATTAGTATATCAACAGATACTGTTTATGAAAATGATGACCCTAACTGCAACGAACTAAGTCCAGTTGAACGTTCTGCAGACTCGTTTAGTGAAGAAAATATATTTTCATTGAAGATATCGATGAAAATGCGGATGTCCAAACTAAAGCTAGAAACTAGGACAGATTGGTCTGCACTGAACTATGTGAAGTCGAAGAAAGCGGAGAATGTGAGGACGAAGGACCGACATTATCTGTAGAAAGGAGGACGAATCGGAAACTACTGGTTGTAGTTCAAGTTCTAGCTCATATCAAACCGTTTTTATTCATATTGTGCAGACAAAGAGACGAGTAAAAAAAGTACCAATAAATGATCGCTAACATTATTGTGGCAATGTCTTACTCTCTTCTGACAGATTAGCCAATTGTGGTGTCCTACAGACCGTACGGACCTTAGAAAATAAGGTGCAAATTAAGTTAGAACATTTTTGTCCCTCAGAAAAAAAAGGGTTCTCCAAGGGTTTTTTATATTCAAGAACCCAAATAGGTTTCTTATAGAACCAATGTGGGTTCTAAAGTGCCCTTTAGAGACCCCTTAGAGACATTTAATGGTTCTTTGAGGAACCTTTAATAAAAGTTGCCCCGGATGACAGCCGAAGAACCCTTGTATAATAGACAACTGAATTAAAAAGATAAAAATGCCGTACTGCGTAGGTCAGCAACCAATCACTCCGCGCCTTTGCCGGTTTGCCCTGACGTAAGACGCAAACTAGTCTCTTTAATTCGGTCTTCACCATTTTTTCAAAGAGTGTACGATATTATAGAAAACAATATTATGATATTATCATTTTATGAAACTAGGTTATAATCTATAAGCACGCTAAGTTCACTTTCTGTTTCTTAATATCCTTCCAATCTACACATCACTCTATGTTTCGCAATCAGGAAAAGATCGACGTTAAAACTTCCGAAGGTGATTTTTGTTTCTTTTCGCATTACTCCAGATTTAAGCCCTTGCCAAAATAAGTCCTTTTCCGAGGGCTGAGCTTTCGAACTATATAGCGAATGCCATCTTCAGATGCTGCAGAGAGTTGGTTATATTGCTTACTCTGGTTCCGCCATTGGTAGGCCTATACATTCTAAAAGATCGACTGCGTGAAGGTCTCTTTTTGAGTCATAACTAAACTTGAAGATTCTTAAACTATTTATATAGGTAACTATTTAAAAGTCAAAAATTGTTGAGGGTTGCGAGTGCAAATCATGTCGATAACGTCATCGCCGATGCCTCTCAACTTCATTTTGGGCAAAACGTTGCGATAGATGTGAGAATAACCATGACCACCATATTTCATCTGCAATTAAAATAAAATGTGTATGATCATATAAGTGTTGACTAAAATCCCTACCTCAAAAGAGTTTGTTCATTCTTAAATTGAGCACCTCGAATTCCGTTTGGTTTGAT
Organism: Amphiura filiformis; assembly: GCF_039555335.1. Lineage (NCBI taxonomy): Eukaryota > Metazoa > Echinodermata > Ophiuroidea > Amphilepidida > Amphiuridae > Amphiura > Amphiura filiformis. Next base: position 60,569,069 of record NC_092644.1, on the reverse strand, counting down.
ACGGCTGCCATCATACACGGGCAATTATCTTTTTGGATATTGTTCACCATTCTCATTGAATTGCACTTGTGCAAATTTGTGTGTGAAAAGCTCTATAAGGTTTAGCATTCATTTAAGGAGGATGTCAAAATTGAAATATATTTTGCTGTAAAGCTGTTACCAATCTTGTGTTAGAACTTACCAATCGATGTCTTGTGCCTGCATCATGTGATATCAGTATTCTGTCAGAGTAACCTTCGTCGACTAGTAACTTGACCCACTTTATTCGCTGTGCATCACTCGGTGAATCAAAATCAGCAAACGGGTAGTACGATAACTCGTTGCCAAATAGATCCAGCTCCAGGTAACAAGATGTGCTTTCGGCAAATTCTAAAAACTCTTCTTTGGTGCAAAATGTTCCTTGTGGATGGAGAATAGTGAATGACAGAGTTAGACCTATAATATTCAATAGGTTCTTCATGATTCACCACCACATGTATTTATTATACATTTTATTAAAAAGTGAAAATATACTTACTGTCCAGGTGAGCCATGGTAACCTTTGACAAATCACACCCAGCTTCTCCCAGTAGGCGAACTATTTCTTTGGGTGCGGATGTATTGGCTGATGGGTGAATCGTCACTGGACATCCGGCTTGAGATTGCGCCATTGCTGTGGCTCGTAGAGATTTCTTTTCACTATCTTAAATTCAAAGAATTTAAAACACCCAATAACTAGCATCAGTGGCAGTTGATATTCTCTTGACCCACGAGGCTGACAGTAATTAAGTTGTTCACTTGATTGTTAGTAGTGGCTTTCTTTCCCTTGTTCTTTATCTTCAAATCGTTTCTCACTTCTCTTTCCATATAGACCAGCATGCTTATATAGGTCGCCACAAGAAGCGACCGTTTAAACAAGCAAACGTATTTGTATCAAATCAATTCGATTCAAAACATTTCATATCTTGATAATCCAAAATGCGAGTGGGAATGCACGCGAAGATATTGATTTGTGCCTTTTGCCGCACCGAAAACCATAAAATCATCCACGTAATGTGTAACTTGTACAGTGTTCAAGTTAGAAAGGTAAGGTAACATAATAGGGGCCTACAAGTTATCAAATAATAACAAAATCCTTTACTAGGGTCATTCGGGAACAATTTATTTGTTGGAGTCAAAAACATATTTTGCGATGAAAGATAAGCATATTTCATAGTCCCGAATAGCCTTACAACAAGATATTTCCTTAAAAACAATGCCACGAATGAAGACCATGTTTCATAGTTTTGCATTGACAAGTGCCTGGGGCTTGATTAATTTAGCGGGTGGAATATACCGGTATTTATTGGTAAACACCACCAAGGAAAATACCATGAAATATTCAAGAATTTTCACGTTGAAATCTAAATTTACTTCAAAAATATGTGCTAAATAGGAATAAATTATAATAATTGTATATCAAAAAGCTCAGTAGTCTAGTCAGGTGGTGTATGACATGCAGTCCCTAAATTCAGTAAATTTTCATCGTCAACCGTGTAATTGAATGGGATTATTTTGAAATTTTAAAACGCTTGAAATATCACAAACAAATGGGCCTATGTTGATAAATAATATAAATACAAGCTAAAACCGTTGGGGTTCGATAATGAACCCCACAAAACTAACCAGTATATGGAAAATGCCATACGGCCGGGCGGTTTCACGAGTTGCCGGCTCGATCATGTCATCCGCCGCCTGGTCTAGTCTGAAATCACGTCCCGACGTTCTACGGCAATCAACATTTAACCACAAATGGCATTGAAAGTCGCCGCTCAATGGTGACCACGTACCGGTACTAAATTTCAGGACAATCTAGCAACTTAAGGGATCTAAAATGAGCGTTTATTGCGTTTCGACAGTATTTTTTATGGGACATGAGAGCACCTCAGACGTATCGAATTGCATTCTGAATACGAAGCATGTCTTTCTGATATCAAATAATTTTCATTTTTGAAAATCACAATATAATACAAATTGTATGACAAATTATAAAAAGTTGATATTTTTCAAATTTTTGGTATATAACAGTCCTCGAAGTAAATTATATAAATCTAATGATATATTCTTAAAGTGAATGTAGCAGGGAAGAAAAGCCGACGGTCAATTGAAAATTTTGACCTTTCATATTGAAGATATGGATTTTTTCCCCAAAAAGACCTTTTTTTTTTGGTGTTTTTGGAAAAAAATCCATATCTTCAATACGAAAGGTCAAAATGTTCAATTGATCGTCGGCTTTTCATCCCACCTACATACACTTTAAGTATAAATCATCAGATTTATAAAGTTTACTTCGAGTACTGTTAAATATCAAAAATATCAATTTTAATGATTTGCCATAAAATGTGTATTAAATTGCGAATTTCAAAAATCAAAATTATTTGATATCAGAATGACATTCTTCGTATTCAGAATGCGATTCGATATGTCTGATGTGCTCTGATGTCCCAAAATAAATACTGTCCAAACGTTCATACCCCAGCCCTTAACATGACTTTGAATACTTTTGGTGGTCAATGCTCATTGGTGATCACTTCCACCATGTTTTCGGCGCTCAATATTAATTATCACACAATGAGTATGTCTGCACACGATATCAATGATCAATTTAGTAAACATAGTCCTACTTTTGAGGTGGCATTCCTGGCAAACTTTAAAGATGTGCAAAAGAATCGTGAGTTACAATACATCCATTCCATATAGCACCCAAGTGGGTCCTTTTTAAGTGCAAATTACTTATTAGTGTCACTCCGTGGCAAAAACGTTACGAGCAGGCAAGAACCATAATACTGTACCTTTTAGAGGCCACGAACAACCCACTTCACCTATTAATCCACATTTAATATTAGTTCCATCGGCGCCATTTTGGATATCGTTCAAAATGATTTCAGTAAGTTGTTCAAGTTTGCCTTCTATCAAATGAGGTGCGTCTGAAGTCTCAACATAAAACCCTGTAAAAACCAAAATACAACATTCAGATTCACAGCTTGAATGATTCAGGTTCACAGCTTAGGAACAACAAGAGTGAAGGGGTACATGAAATAAGATGCTTATGCACTCTTTTCTTGAAGGATGGTGCGTCGTTGTCAGATATGTCCCCGACTACTCCATCTGGTAGGCTATTCCAAACAAATATTTACAACAGTGTATTTGAATACGTCCTATAGGCCTAATATTATATAAATAAATAACAAAAAATACATATTCCGTAACATAAAAAATAGGTTTTTTTCCACACCTTTGCTTTCAGGTGCATTGGTTCTTGTAACTCTTATGTAAGTTGTTTTAAGTTGTATTATGGGACCTGTAATCAACGTGGAAAAATGGTACACATTGTGATTTCTTTTCTTGGATTTTAAACGTCTTTTAATAGTATTACACTTATCATGAAGAAAGCCGATTTAATAACATCGCCTATAATTGCATATTGGTGCTTTACAGCAGAAACAGTTCTAAAATGTCTTAAAAACATACAAACATTGTCATAAAAATAAAAACCAACAACATTAACAAAAATATTTGTCTAACACTTGACACAAAATATTTATCATTTAACATGAAGCAAAACACGTGAAGTCGCGTGATGGATATGAGAAACAATTGTCAGCTTACAACTGATTACACGATGATTGCACGATGATTGATAAGAGCTTATTGATCCTATATTCAAATTGTACGGATGATAATGATACACCTTGGAAGAAACTGAGAGATAAACTCCCGGATAAAACGACCCCCATAAATACACACAACAAGCGCTTCTCAAGTCACAAACGTCGTGATTTCAAGCAAGGCAGTTCAAAATGGATTCTCGCATCGCTCTCGTGTTGCTTGTATCCCTAACTGCCTCAACTCTTGCTGTTGAACAGACAATCTTCCCACGCGCGTTATTCGAGTACCCTTGAATGGCACAGTAGTACAGGGCATTACTACAGATTTTACAGGACAAGACACTTACAGGATAGAAATATGGGTACGCCAAGAATCTGGAGAAGCCACCAAAAGTTATATCCATCGTACATACCAGGAGTTTGAGCATTTCGACAGTCTAAAACCATGGTTTTATAAGTTTAAATTACCAGGTATTGAAGATGCGAATGAGGTGTCTTTAAATGCGTACCTTAGACGCGTCTTTCAAGCAAGAGCATTGGTAGATATGGTGGTGTTCTCAGACTTTCTAGGCATCAATTGGGATGGAACAGAGAGTCTATACATGAGAGATTTCTCTACTTTTATGAGAATGCTAACTAAAGACAGAGTCCCGATGTTTGCACCAGAACCACCTGTCTTTGCCTCTAACGCGGATGCTGTAGTTGAAGAGATGTGTCCATTCGAAAACTACATCTTTTTGAAGTCATTCCGTAACGACGACATGGGACTGGAAAACTATCTTGAATACTACGGTCAGTATGTAGATACTCTACCTGCCTTTGAAGGAGAAGAAGATCATTCTGATGTATGGTTGCCAGGGGCAACGGAACCAGTACAGTATCCTTACCACTATGTGACAACACAAGTTCATTTCAATCCAGGTAAGAAATCTTATCTTATTTTCAATAATTTAGTTTTACAGCATAAAAGGAAGTATATGAATACAGATTCGGGCTTCTCACCATTCCTATTCGGTGCATAGAGCTTTAAGGATGGTGGTGGTCTGATTTCATGACAAGCGTTTAGCTTCAAAGGATGATGGTCCAATTTCAAGACATTCTTTTTCCAATCATTTAATATTGAAGATTATGAAAGACGTGAAACATTTAAAACTTGACAAGCTTTGTAAAACAGTTTTCAACTTGAATTTTTGACAGCATTTCCTGACTGACATCAGTGGATATAAAATGGTTTAATATTTATCAATGCCGAAAAATGGCAAATCGTATACGTTTTCTAGCTATAAACGCTGGAAACGACTAGCCTTTCCAATCTGTTATATCTCAAATGCGCTTTTCCCGATCTTAGCCTGGATCTTTGTTTAACGTAACTTATCCCGTCCTCATTTTCTCCCATTCTACTTTTAGATGGTTACACCAATGGACATACAGCACGTATGTCATTTAGTACACAGAATAAATTCAACTTTCTACAAAGAGATAGGCTTCGAGAATGGTTCGATAAGTTGCATGGTCATCGTCGCCCAAGACGCATCCTGGATATTGGTACCGGCAACGGGTTTTCTGCCATTGAATTGGCTCTTATGTTTCCAAAGGCAGAGGTTTGGGGTGTGGATATGGCTGCACCATATGTCAGGTACGCACAATAACAAGTTCAATGTTAAACCCATATCGAAAATGTCCACTAAAGTATTTTTTCAGAATAAATAATTATGTTTAAAATGTATATTTTAATTGGTCAAAATCAAGAACGTCTCACAAGAGGTTCTTTTCCTTTTGGAAGAATTTCGCAGAAGCCTATAAACGGTATTATTTTGGTTGAAGGTCATTTTTATAATGAAGCCGATTTTCCCACAGAACGGCTCACAGTTTGGGAATAACGAACGACCGTAAAATTCTGGCTAATAATATCGGACTCTGAATACTAGAAGGGGCCTAATGTGTTTATATTAATGTCTATCCCTGCCAATCCCTCCCTGTTTGTAGGGGATATGTGGATTTCAACTGGAATTGCCCAATGCAGTACATCTACTGTGAGATTTAATGTGGACTTTCAAAACTGCATGTTTTCTTACATAATCATAAATTGGACCAAGTGTGTAAACCAAAATAGGCTACCAATAACTTTTATCATTTTTTGATTTCGAAAATTATTTTGATTTATTTTAAAACGTCTTTTCAAACTTATTATAGAACTTTTCAAACCTTTAGGATCAAATCCAAACTTCAGAAGGACATCAATATACCATCATGAGAATAGCAAGGTTGTCTCACTCACAAGGACTAAACCTCTTGCAGACTATAAATAAAACATCGGGAAGATGAAACAATAGCCAAAACAAGGAATTTAATCACTACTATTTACTTATGAATTAATGTGATAAAGACCTCAAATCTGAGATGGTTATGATAAGATTTAGTTATCACTGAGACAACCGAAATACGGCTACGAACTCACGAGGTGTCAAACGTGACGCGATTAAAAGCCGATTCGGTTCCATATCAATTTGTAAGCGTTCTTTTAGCAAAGTCATAGTTCATTGAATTTACAACCGTATGACAAAATAGTAACTTTTTGCACAATATTTGCAATTTAAAGAGAATTGGTCATTGCCCATTGAAATGGCTCTAGTATTTGGACAAAATACATGTAAGTGTGCTCTTTCATTTAATGACATAAAATTTGCAGATATTGTAAGGATCATTCGGGCTTTTGATTTTTAAAACCTGTGGTCAAAAATTGTGCTGGGATATGTCGTTTTCAACCGATTTACCACATTCGTCTTGCTATAAACATTGAATTGCGTCACCTATTGACGGAATGAAAAAAAGGTGTTTTTAGCGGGAAGTGATGTTAGCTTTCGTTTGATATAAAAACTTTTCTGATTGGATGAAGGGAACATTGAGGGTTTTAACAAAAAACAATCAGCTAGATTTCCCAGCTCTTATGATGTTATGCACTCAACCGTGTATGTAAACACAGACTGTGTAGAGGCTAGACTCGCTGTGCTTGGAAAAATCTATGTACTCAGGTCGTAGCAGCAATAAACAGAACTCTTACTTTTTTCACCCCGATTTTACTTAGAATATTTTCCGAAAGGGCAGTCTGTCCATCCAGACCCACTGTACCATATCTACGCCCAGGATAATCTTACAAATACCCATACTAGGTCTATTGTAGCTTCATCAGGTCTTGTGCCATACACTCTCAGAAAAACGAGTTCTAAAATCCGTTCTCTATATGGGACCCTCAACGGTATTATCTACAACGGGTTAAATAATCGAAATCATGTTTAAGAACCTAAAAGGGTTCTTTCAGTTTAAATAACCTTTTTCTTGTGGATTCCCTATAGAAAACAACAAAAATGTTCTTTTATATTAAGCTTTATTTCAGGTTCACATTACGAATCTCGTATAATATATTTTTCGAGTTCAATTAATTATTTTCTAAATTATCTACTTTTGTCACAGATTTGCTCGTGAGTGGAAGAAATCCTTGGCATAGAGAACGTATTCTTCTATCACGGTAATGGTGAATCCATGCCTTCAATACCATCCGAAACGTTTGATCTGATCCAATACACATACGTGGTCCATGAGATGCCGTTTGAGAATGCCAAAAGATTTCTGCAAGAAGCGAAGAGACTCCTCAAACCAGGTGGCGTTCTTAGCGGCTTTGATGGTATGTAGTACAATCTCTTATTCTGTCGTAAGCATTTTGATTTCGCATTAATTTTAGTTCGCGAAATCCTAAAAATGGCACAGACATAATTATTATGTTTTGACTAAAAACTTGCGCCTTTACAGTTGTCAAAGCGCTTTACATTTTATTCCACAACAGCTCCACATTTGGCATTTGGGTGGAGTGGGATAAGTGAGGTAAAGTGTCTTGCATAAAGACACGACGCGTTGGCCCTGTTCGAATCCTCAACCACGTGATAATGAGTTGAACGCTCTAACCGTTATATCTGCACTCCCTGCACATTTTCGTCCAAAATTCCAAACATTAAAATCAACTAGCGGCTAGAGGTTTTGAAAACGTGGATATTATTTGAGCAAACAAAGTTCTGTTTATATTATGACTTCTTTATAAAATGTATCGATAATGTTTTGAATTGTTAAAAGAATGCTAAACATAAACAAAACAAGCCCGCACTCATGGTATCATGTATTCAATGGATCATCAATATACATTTTTCTCCATTTATTTTTTGTCATAGTTACATATTGGGAGAACGATCTTTGGCGTGAAGTAAACATCGAGCGAAACACATGGGGCGTGGCTTGGAATGACACGTCTGGTGCCATACATGGACCCGAACCCTATGTTCAGGAGTATCAGGACCTCACTAGGCTTCCTTATCTACTGGCTGAGATGGGATTTATTGACCCAATTCAAATACGTTACAGTAATTTTGATGGCATCTATGTTGTACACAAACCATCTCCAAACCCATTTGGTGGCAATTTTTAAGCATCATCGGATGTGAATCTCAGAAATAAGTTTATTATTCTTTTATTTTGACAATTTTTAAATATGTATAGAGCTTTTTAACAAGTAAACCTTTTTAATCATTACGGGTCATGTTAAGGTGGTACTACACCCCTTGATAAATTTGTGAATATTTTGTGTATTTCTCAAAAATAATAACACACTGGTAACAAAAGTTATGTATATGGGCAAGGAATCCAGTTACTACACTGGAATTTCAGTGACTCAAGGTAAGCGGTACGTTATTTATGATAAGAAAAGAGGTACCGCGAGAATGTACCTCATTTTTTTTAACATAGGCCTATAATGAACCACTTGTCTTGAATCACTGAAATTTCAGTGAAGTAATTGGATTCCTTGCCCCTATAATATACATAACTTTACCAGTGTGTAGTTATTTTTTGAGAAAAATTCAAAATTAGTCACAAAATTGATCAAGGGGTGTAGTACCACCTTAACTGTTCTATTTGTAATATGAAAAGACGAATTCAGATTGCACATATAAACGATATCTACAACTCGACATTTTGCAAAACAAATCCAAAATATTCTTTTCGGGAAATAATGTTGTTGTGCATGTTTATATTAAATAGAAATTATTTTAATTAAAATTCGTCGTTTAGACTCATTAAAGACCTATGCCCTACATCTTTTAGTTCTTTTCTTATGTTATTATATATCTCATCAATCGCGTTTTCGCTAAAAAACGATGATTTTAATAAACCTTGATTAAACAAATAAATCTCGAATCTTGTGCTTATAAAGTTGCGTTTTTTATGTCTGTAAATTTCTACCCTATAATGATGTCCCGGGGGGGCCACTCAAGTATGATAGTGTACGCATGCGTGACCAAATTTTCTTTAAACACCCCCTAAACGAGTTTTACCCTACCAGCAAATTTAGGCCCTTAATAAGTTAATTTAATATAAAATTTACCCCCAAATGAGTTTTTTGGCTAGTAAAAATGAAAAAATGGACCCTTTTTGGACTCGTAATTTACCAAAAATGTGAAAAGGTACCCTAAACAAGTTGTTCAGCTTCAGAAAACTACCCTTATTCTTGAAAATCGGTGTTTTTAGACCCTAAATGCGTCACTCGCGTAAATTGCCTTGCATAAAAAAAAAAAAAACCCTTTTCCTTGTTTTTTGGTCACGCATGTGTACAGACCATTTATGTGAGTGATCCCCCCGGGAATGATGTAGTATTTCGCTCCTGCATAATTTACCTACTACCAATATCAGAAACAGACTGACAAAAGTAACGGTTTATATTCTATATAAGTTAGTCTATATAAGTTAATATATAAAATGTTACATTTTCCCACTGATTTCCATTTTCAATCTTTTGAATGTTTTGTGCGTTTTGCACGACAATTCAAACGTACAAGTATATATTATAAAACTGTGTATAGACTCATTCATCTGGGTATGTTGAAATTAAGATTTAATTTAAATCTGGTCAAGCAGACATACCCGGGAGACATACCTATTTTGACGGCCGAACCGACGTTGCGACTGAAACCTTCAGTCTTCAGCTGGGTTGTGATGCAAATGACCTTGAGTTGGTTTGAGCGTGGAGTGAAAGAGGCAATCTGGGTGAGGGCTGAGCAACCATCCCTCAACCGCGGTAGAGGCTTCCGGGCCAAACTATCACACGGCTGGGTTAGGACTATAAGGACATTCCTCGCCGATTGTCATCAATACCGGAAGTGTCCGGTATACTCAAGGTCATTTGCATCACAACCCAGCTGAAGACTGAAGGTTTCAGTCGCAACGTCAGTCGCAAGGTCGATTCGTCCGTCAAAAATAGGTATGTCTGGTTGACCAGATTTAAATTAAATCTTAATTACAAGTATTATACCTACCTGTTCCAGATACAACTTGAATCCCAGTCTGTTTGGATACATCAGCGAGTCTCCTCACATCTCGCTTCTGACCATAAACTGTCGTATCGACCACAGTACCACCACCATTGTCTTTCAGAAATGCCATCTCCTTGATAACAGCGTCATATTCATTTAGCGTATCACAATTCGGTTTGTGAGAAAATCTGAAAGATGACAAATTCATTTTCAATTGCAGTGTTTTTTGATACCGTCATACTTGCAGCGTGGTTGAATACAGTCTTAGCAATCATTAGACACGTCTTCAACAAGAGCAAACATAAGAAAGAGAATCGTGCAACTTGTCTGAGTACAAAACACGTCCTGTGAAACAGGTTTGGAGACAATTTCTCAGTAAGACACAAAAAGCTACGTCTGTATAAGATATCTCCAAATTCAAGACACGATTCATGTCTCCAACATAAAACACAACCAACATGTCATTTGGTTAGACATGACTTGCTGCACACACGTGTCACTTGAGCATGTGTCTCAGACTGTCTTCGGCCTAGGCAGGTTGACACAACAGGACCGTGCATGATCGATCCTGCTCTTATTTCATATGTACGCGGCGCGCAGCGAAACTGTTCAATCTGATGGCATTCTTTTACAGACACAAAGATTGTTGAAGACATTGTCTATTTGCAACTTAACACACCACTTTTCACTGGAAGGTCAGTTTGCTTGACTAAGTGGGTTTTTAGCGGGTTCGCCGTCGGACAAGTTTAGAACTGTCAAGCTTTCGTCAGGAGTAGCTCGGACTTCTTCAGGACAAAGTACCCAAGAATGAGATATGTAGGCCGCCCCTTGCCTACTGATGGCTCTGAAAGATCCGTTCACTGGAGACTGCCCTTGTCTACAGAAAACAAGCAGACAAGTGGCAGTCTCCAGTGAACGGCTCTTTACAGAGCCACCAAAACCTTTAAAATTAGCAGATAGGCGAGATCTGCTTGTTCTCTGTTGACAAAGGGCAGTCTTCAGTGAACGGTTCTTTTCTTAGGCAATTTGCCTGAAGAAGTCAGAAATTAATTGGCAACATCTGTAGATTAAATTCAGACTTCCGCTCTCCCCATGGTTCATTTAGAATTGGGTAAATGAATCATGAAAGTACTCCGTCCTTCGGAGGGGACGTTAAGCCGTCGGTCCCGTGTGCAGAGAGCCATACCTGTACATGTATTTCGCAGCCAGTTTCGAAAAGAGTAGGGTGTTAACCCCTGACTGTTCCCAACCCGTCCCGGTGTTCAAATGGACCCCAATGGAAATAAGCTTCAATAGAGGCTTTCTTGGGTTTCCAGGGTTGTCAAAATCCGAACAAATCAAATCAAAAAAGCTATTATACTCCTGACGAAAGCTTGACAGTTCTAAACTTGTCCGACGGCGAACCCGTTAAAAACCCACTAATTGTTATGAATTCCCGTCGTAAAAAGCCTATCCCACAATTTATCAGAGTAGGGTTAGGCAACTTAACAACAGAATAAGGCACTCACGGGTATTGTCTAATCCACCATAGGTTCTCCATTGTAAAAGGGATTTCCATTTTGTCGGCATCCTGTGGCAGTGGAGGCGGTTGACAAAGATAGGAGATATCCTGAAATAAGTGTTCATGTGGGAGGACACGTCCCAAGTCTTCTGGCTTAATTATTCCCAGTACTATATACGTCGTCATAATGAAAAGAAAACCAAAGAAAAACAAATTTACTTTGGTTCAAAACTCTCTATCTGCATGCGGACTCCTTTTCCGAGCCTTGTCGACATTTTGAGTCCATATAGGCCTACATCGCAATATTTTATACCACGTGCAGTGGTGGATCCCGGTTTTGAAACCATAATAAAAATTTGCACACGTTTTAAAAACTGGCCAAGAATTTTTGAAGGGATGTCAAAAAAGGCCAAAGAGTACAAAAAAAAGACATAAAAATCTTTACAAAAAAGCGCAGTGATTTATATAGTGCGCTACACACACAGGCACAACACATAGACGTTGATCCACAAGCCTCAGCACACTTTATAGGTTGTCGCTGATTCCACAAACCATATACAACAACACAGGGACTTTCAGCTAATTATAGAAGCGCACACCCTAGACATTCCTTAATCGGGACTTCGCAGCCAGGATCAGCTCCCCGAGTTTCGTACCGGTCACAACGACAGCAAGTTTCTTGTCCACGGGGATTCCAAGCTAACACAATTTTACATGAGAGCATGCTAACCACCATCAAGGTTTGAACCGGCAACATCTCACACCATTGTCAAACTCTTTATCGATTGAGCTTCCCAGCAAACACAAAACGTTTTCGACATCATTCGCAAAAGGTTATAAAAGGTTGTCAGAAAACGTTTAAATGTCGGGTTATATAAAGGGTATATTTAGAGTATAAAACCTTAAAAAACATTTTTTGATAATCAAACAAAATTGTTTTACAGAAAACGTTTAAATGTCAGGTTATATAAAGGATATAAAAACGTTTTAATAACATTCCAAAAACATTCTTGAAAACTTGATACAAAACATTCTAAACAGAACGTTATTTTGGGGTTGAAAAAATATTTTGCCAAAAATGTTTGCCAAAAATATTTTCAATAACGTTTTAAAAACGTTTCCATGACCTTTATATAACCCGACATTAATGTTATTAAAAGGTTTTGAAAAAAACATTTTAAGAACATTTCTGTGTTTGCTGGGTTCAAACATTTTAACATAATGTTTGACACAATATTTGGCAAAAATGTTGACAAAAATAGTTTACGATAACATTTTTTGAAAACATTTAAAAATATTGCTGTAGTGTGTTTTTATACAAAACGTTTTAAAACGTTATCATGGCCTTTATATAACCCGACATTTTAATGTTATTAAAACGTTTTTACCTAAACCAAAAGCCAAAATATAACTTATTTAAAACGTCCCCATCACGGGGGAAGGACTTTTCACAGACGGGACCATCCCTTTTTTTGCCCAGCCCCTAGCTACGCCACTGTTTACATTGTAGAAATACATGAACCCATCGACACATGTCACCCTAATGCTACCAGTTTTCCACTGAGGCAGTTTGTTATTTATGGAAGTACACTGTACAGGTCTATGCCACTCATGGTCCTATAGTAAATAGTGTGTAAAATAAAGGGGTAAAATACAAGGTTTGGCATGTAGTTCCTCAATTTTAGATTCAACTCACCGGTTTGGACATTTCCTCTCAAGCTGACAAGTGACATCGTTGTTCTATATCATGCAAAAGTATCCCGAAAAGTGTAATATTATCATATCGGCCTATACTATTCACTACAGACTATGTAGCGTAAATAATGCTAGAAAATCAGTATGTTGTGAACAACACATCTGGGACGGTGACCCGAGTGAGTGAACTTTGTGGTATCACGAACTTGATAAGACTATAAGGTCCGATTTCTCGAAGCTTGGCTAGTGGTCAGGCTTCCTAAGCCAGCTAGCCCTACCAATGTGGATCCATTTTATTGATTTATATTTCTAGGTGATGTACGATGTGAAATTGTAAGCACTGGTTTATAGGACTAATTGGGCTCAAGCCTGATGGCTTAAAAAGCCTGACTACTAGCCGTGCTTCAAGAAACCGGCCCTAATAAGCCCGGGATAGTAAGCATGCTCAGGGGCTGGCCAATAATTATCAGCTATTACCCCCCCCCCCCCCGAACAAAAAAAAACCTTTCGCCATTGAATCTAAAATGGTGAAATATGATGCATGGATAAATATTTCTTCCGGATTTTGCTCGGGGGGGGGGGGGGGGGACGAAAAATTCCTTGATGCACCATTTTGACCCGATTATTAGTCATAGTCATCAGGACTTTGGACTGAGACTGTGGTAGACCAGGGGTTTCCCTTGGGTAGACAGGATCTTGGACATTGCCGGAACTTAAATCAAGAACTGAGACCATCAAATGAATCTCATCAGAACGTCAGATAGTTCAAATCATCTCTAGGCTTAGATAAGTTACCCTAGCAAAAGTAAATATTCATAATAATAGTAAATTTATCTCTTGTTTAATATAATATTGTTGTGTTTACGTGTTTAGTGAACTCGGTAGTAGGTGGTTTTGGCCTGGGTCATATTAGTGACCGTAACAAAATGGGGGCTCGTCTGGGAATTAGAAACACACTGTAACAGGCAGTTGACATCAAGTTACTGAGTCTCAAAGTAAAGTATAGAGTATGGCGTTCAATGCAGAAAAGTTTCTTGAGAATATAACTTGGGAGTTTGATGAGTTGAAAAAGCCTGATTTACTTGAATTCACCAAGTATTACAAGTTGAATGTAAAGCAGGCTACTAAACAAGTAATCAAGAATGTCTTGATTGATGTTTTGGTACAGGAAGAGGTTTTTGATTAATCCGTCTTGGAAGAGAAAGTTGAGATAGAAACTGGAATTTGTGGCATAGCAAACACACAATGTTTTAAAACGTTATAAACGTGTTATAAACACGTTTTGGATATATTCAAATGTTGGATTATGTAAAGGTCATGAAAACTTGTTTAAAATGTTTTATATGAAAACACTATAACAACATTTGAAAAATGTTGTCAAAATACGGTATTATTGCAAACTTTGTTTTGGCAAACATTTTTGCAAAATATTTTTTCAACACTTTAAAATAACATTAGGCCTATTTTGTTTTGCAGTAACATTTGACAAATTTTTTGATAGTCTTGCTAAAACGTTTTGTATCCTATAACAGTTGTAAAACGTTTAGTTTTGCATATAGCATGGTATGTATGTTGTTTCACTGAAAATAAGTAACGGTAACACATTAACTTCCTCATTTGTTGACACATTTTAATTACATTTTTCAAATAATTACAACTGGCAAATAACAGAGGTCATGTAAAAATACAAAAACATACATATAAAGGTGAATATGTGCGTCAGCCACTATTGCGTCAACTTCACAAATATCTAAAATGAATAAAAAACTTTCAGAACAAAACCCATTGGTAACAAAAAAGTCAAAAGAGTAAATTGCAAAAACTGTGCATCCATATAACTTTAAAAACATGGAGAAGTGTTATCTTGAATGTTTCATTAATTATATTTATATATTAACATTTAAAAACAACATATGATATTGGAAGAAGTTACATAATACATAAAATATCGAAAATATACAAATCATGATAAATTTTCTTATAGAAATTAAATTGCTAGGATTATGATATTTTTTAAAGTTTTCACTTTTTTGTATTCATCCTTGGCCTGAAAACAGTCTCATATCAGCATTTATTTATTGGTTTTTGACTATCATAACGAAATCTTTGTGAATAATGTCCCTTCAAATTGTTATATTTCCTTTTCAAAATTTTGGTGAGAAAGTTCTAAATATGTCTTAGTCTATCTTTTCATCGTTTCTCGAAGTAAACATCTCTCATTGCTCTATCTCGTACGGTAGAATCTCGACTGAATGTTTGCATTGGATGTCCTCCCATCACCGAACTATTCATATCGCGGGAAGTTTCTGCCCCCGTCACAAGATGAAGCTCTTCTTCAGGTCTGTAAAGATAACATATAAACTATGTTATAGACAAGCAATACAAGCAACTATAACAACAAATAAAGATTAAAAAATTTACGCAACTTAATTTAACATCAGCCTGTTTTTGGTATTTAACGTCAGCCTGTTTTTGGTACTTTTGCCCAACTTCACACACATTTTCAGTTTTTTTTCTAGTTTTTTTAGGAAAGTGCAAACTCATGCCTGAATAACAATTATTGGCAAAGGCTAGCACTTCATTTCTGTCTCTATAAGTAAGTTGATAAAGGGGCAGAGTGTAAAAATATAAAACAGATTATTGTAAATATCCCAAAGAATGGTTACTGGATGAAAGGAAAGTCATACGTAATGTGTGAAATGGAAAACATGTGATAGGAAACGGTAAGACAGGTGATTGTTAATCAAGAGAAGATAGTAAAGCAGTAATTCATAATTCAAATGCTTGATTTTGTTTACTATGGATGAAATCTTTGTTTGTGCATTAATGCGTAATTGATTTTCCTTATTTATGTTATGTCCCAACTACAAAATGTACATTGTAAAGCACTACAAATAACCTGCACTCATACATGTATGCACATCTGAAAGGACACCTCTAAACGCACACCCCACACAATTGTCTCCATTCTAACCTGTAATGTAGTTATACCACTTGCTGGAACACCATTGTATATAAATGCTCTGTCACTTCTGGCCGGGGGTACTCAGTACTCGGAAAATAGCCCAATTTTCCCTAAACAAGCCAAAATTTTCAAAATTTTCCCAACATTTTGGGAAAATTTGTAAAAACTAAGACAATTTGGGCTAAATTCGGCCAAAAATGTTGACTTTTGGTATATCAATGGGTCCAAATTTCTTGAAAAATTGGTATATTTATGGGTCCACTTTCAAATTCTCAGCGGCACGTCCCTACCAAAACCAAACTTGAGTACCCCCCGGCTTCTGGCACACACTCACACATACCAACACACAGGATACTTTCAAATAAGTAAGCAACAAAATCCGGTAATGTAGTTTTACCACTTGCTGAAACACCATACACTATCACTTCTGACACACATACACACTGACATGGGTTCACTAATTACAAACTTAGCAGAGGAAAATAAACCAACCAGACTTAAAACTAACTCTGACCAAAGATGACTTTTAACCTGTGACACCACCTTTCTTTCAAACCTGTTGCACTGCACTCTACTCTCTCACCACAAACATCAAACATTCTCCCGGCATAAGACCATTCTGACCATCTCTGACAACCATTCATAGTTGGACTTACATTTTTTCTGCCATATTTAGTATGTCAAACATTATGTTGTGCAGTGTGCTTTCCAACCAAAAATTCACCTTGAAGAGGACAATCAATGTGCTGTGACTGGTGCAAATCCCATGTGCAGCATCCAAACGAGTTGCAGTTTTGGTGCATTTTATAAAGTGATTGCAAATAGTGCAATATTTGTTATATCAGTTTTGCATTATTATTTTATACTCTGGGCTTTTAAAATAAATGTTATGTTTGTTATAGCTGCTAAAATTTAACCATTGATGAGAAACAGAATCCAACTCATACATGTAATCTAAAATTTATTATTATTGCTCACTTTTTAATACAATGATACAAGTGTGCATAAAACTAACAAATTACTATTTCTATATAAAGATAAATATCTGAGTTGTAAAACTATAAAATAATACTAATCTATTGATTCAGCAATGTACATTTGGTTTCTAACTTTTATAATTATTTGAATAACTATAATACATCTTATTTATTACATGTTTTGCAGCTATACATATAAAATAATATTTGAGGATTCGTCAATGTTTTTCTTATTAATCTGGCAAGATGTACAAGAAATGTACTAATGTGGTGAAATTTTAGTATGTTTAATTTAGATAACTGACTAGAATTCAAGACAATATAATATTAAAATATTAAGATAAGCAATATCATCAGAATCAATTTCCTTGATCAGTTTCAACTGAGAATACTCAAAATATGTTTTGAAACCTTTTAAAAAATTTTTTCAAAAGTTACAAAACATTTTGATAACATTTTAACATATTGTTGGGCTATGAAAAGATTAGAAAAATGTATTTAAAGCATCCTGCACCAAAATTGTTTTTGAAATGTTATTGTAAATATTTTGGCAAACAGGTTTTTAAAAAATTTGTTGGCAACATTATGTTGCAAATGATTTATTTTGTAGCAACGTTTGAAAACGTTTTATAACTTTTTGAAAAATGTCCACTGATATATTTAATTTATTCTAAGTAAAAATAGTAGATTTTACAGATTTTCAAGTGCATAGTTTGGATGAATTTAATACAATATTTTGATACATTTATTATATATCTGCACTACACTACATTAAATGTACATTTTAAACTATTATAAATTACAATTTTTTGTTATTAATCAAATTACTTTATGAATCATACCATAAATAGATATTTTATACTCATTCAAAGTGATTAAAGGATGGACTGAGTGATGTGCATACCCAGAACTGGTAATTATAATTGAAATATATATGTAACTACTTATGAAATATTACCATAAATTAGCCATTTTTAAAGACAACAATATGAGGGTAATCGAGAGTTTTAAAGGCACAAACAAGCTCATTGTTTTAGATGTTTGAAAAAGACAGTGAGTCTTTGTCTGAAAAGCTCACAAGAGAACAATAATAATATAAGGCCAAAAAAAGAGTGGTTTGAAAACAAATGCGAAATGCGATTTTTTTTTAATTCCCGACTTTTTTATGGTATTTTGAGAAAAAAGTCTGATTTTCACCAAATTTTTCCGGAAAAACTTAATTTTGTTTTTTAAATTAAAAAATGTCCGCATTTCTTTTTTTTTTCAAATCGCGCGATTTTACAAATGCGCACGCAAGTTTTGAGACAAAGATGTAACTGTTTCAACTGTCCAATAAGCTCATTGTTTGTGTCTAACACACTCTGCTGGGAATTCATTAGACAGTGAAATCAAGTTAGGAGCTGTGCAATTATTATCTACCCTGGGTGAGACTTTAAATTTAAAAACAAATGTGCCAACAGTTTTGTGCTCATTTGCCTACTAACCTATGAGCAGGTGTGATGCCAGTTGAGCAAGCTAGACATTTTTTTCACATTTTAAAGGTAAATGTTCTTTTAACTTTATCTTATTTCATAACATTATTAAAAATCCCTTTCAAAAGGGATGTGCAGTGTCAAAGTCAACCATATTTTTGGTTGGGGTTAATTTACATGTGGGGTATGCCATGTATTAATGCCATCAAGGTATGGATATGGATAGCCTGTTGAAGAGGGGGGGGCATGCACAAGTTGTAAATTTACACCTCTTTTTTTGGGATGAACCAAAAATGGTTTGCATCCTTGGTTTGCCAAATCATTTACCCCTAGTAAGTCACCTCAGCTGGGCACATAATTATTGCACAGTTCCTCATACATGAGTAAAGAAGATGTTAAAATATTAATTGTCCACCACCATGATTGTGCATCCTTAAATAATGATAATTACAAGAATATCATATAAATCACAGCAAACAGCAGAACACTTGATAAGGAAGTGAAGATTGGTGTATATCCACCGGATGGTGTTGTTTTGCGTCAAAGCACATCTCAAATACTTACGACTTTACATCTTGACTATACATATCTCCAGCTTTCTTTGGAATTAAAAATTCATTGACACGTTGCATAGTGCCTGTTCTGTCTTTGTAGTGTTCTCTGTGTTGTTGTGCCATCTGTAAAAAATAGTTAATATTTTGTTGTTTCAGACATTTTGGTAGGTTATAGATATTTCAGATATTTGGGCAAAATTTCACTTGCAGAATAACTCTTCTGTAACAAATGCCCATGAAGCACACATCAATTTGCCTCTTTGAAGCCAAAATGGTTAATCATGCTGTTAAATTTCATACGCTGCACACAAATTTCTAAGCCAGCAGGCTAGTAAGTAAAATTGTACATGTAAGCATGGTATAAAGAAGCCTAACCACTAGCCATGTTTTGAAAAACTGGCCCTTAAAGTTCATTCAAAATATAAAAGATGCCTGCTGGTCAACAATAGCAACAGATGAAAAGATTAAAAAACATGGATATGTCATCAACAGGCTTACCTTATCAAATGAATCCAATGCATCTTTCCTATCATGATTGACATTTGAGAGTGCATAATTAGGTGCTGTCCTCCACCTCTCCTTTGTTCTGTCTCTAGCCCCAATCACCATATCTGGATTGTGTGAGTACACAGTAGGAAACTGGCCGCCATTTGCATAAGGTGTTTTACTCTGATTCAGTGTCTCTGAGCGGTAATCTTGGAAATGTTTTGCCGTTGCATTGCCATATGTTTCACCATAATCAAACTTAAGGGTTGGGCAGTGTCCTTTGTACCTGTGTTAAGAAACAATATTAATTGACATCAATTCATGAATTAGTCATCATTTAAAAAGCAATAGATTATACACAGGACCCTTACAAATTTAGAAACTCAGCAAATATTATAATAAGGAGAAAAACAAAACAAAACAAAAAGGTCGATTCAGACCCCCCCCGCAAAGGGACAGTACAAGACTGGAACAAACTACGCTATCACATCATGAATGATACAACTAGTCCTAGTCCTAAACAACTACATCCTTACTTATGGATCCTGTCGAGTATCGTCGTAGAAGTAAATTATCGTTTGTGCACAACAATTCCTGTCCGTTTGGCTTCACCTGAAGCGTTGGGCAGTATTGCTACAGATAGATACAGATACAGGGTACACCTTTGAATTATGTCATTAACTTGCCAATGAATGTGGCAATGCATACTACTCATGTTCTGTCCAACAATGGAATGCAAAATAGCCAATGCATGCCATGGATGGACCAAATTACGCTTGACGACCATCTACAAAGAAACTCACGGGTACATACCAAGTAACATCAAATGTCATCTTCGTGATACAAATTCATCCAGTCAACCCAGGACCAGGCAATCGGGGGCCTTATCTTACAACATAATCACCACAAACAAAGACTGTTATAGGCACTCGCGAATGGAACCAACTCGACCAGAACCTACGCACCGCACCCGACGTCAAGACCTTCAAGACCAATCTAGAAACCATCAACATCAAGACGCTGACTTCAAAGGCCCACTTCAATATTTAACCGCGACTTGCACATGACCCCCCAACGTATGCGACAACCAGAGATGGTGATTGTACGTGACAAGACAGATACAGATACAGATACAGATGACACTATGACTATCATCATTGTCATCATGACTTACCCGGGCATATGCCGCGGTGGAATAAATGTCGCTTGATTCGTCGTCTGCAATGTACCGGCGCTTCTTGACATCTTGAAACTATAGAGGAACAGACGTACACACGAAGTTGTCCTTAAATCAGAAATGTGTCTGTGTTGATGCTTGTTGTTGGCAGTGTGCTTGTTGAATCCAAATTGTGGTTGTAAACATCGGCAGCAGAGATGTGATCGGGCTATCCCGGAAGTCCAATGCACATGTCAATATTTACACCGGATCACAAGAGCAACGCAAAAATAACCATCCGCGACTACTTTTTCTTTCTTTTTTCCCACCATAGACCGTTCAACAGCTAATTGTATCAGACAGTGTAAAAGATAAGAATGTTTAAAACATATTCTGGAAATATTACAGTTACCAAATGTTTCTGTAAAATGAACTTAATTAGTTAATGCACTAATTAATAGGTGAAAACATAGCAACCGTTGCTAATGAACACGAAATCCTGTGGCAAAGATAGGTGGCGCTGTAACAAATTTACGAAGGGAAATTCCAAGATGGCATCCAAAGGGAAGGGGAAAGACAAAAAGGGGTCTAAAAAGGAAAAGGTTGTAGAAGAGCCTCCACCACCACCCGAGGAAAAGAAAGAAGATGAAGTGGAAGAGAAGCAAGAAGAAAATCAAGTCGAAGAACCAACTCCTGAAGAGCAAGAACCACCGAAAGAGCCAACACCTCCGCCTGAATACGACGAACCAACACTTGCAGAATTGATTGTGGAAGAGTGAGTGCATGATGATATGGGTGTTGCTGTTGATATTAGATATTAATGTCACTCGGCCAGTAGCTCTCAATTGCAGCATGATATGGGCTGACTGCCCATACAATTACTGTTACTGTGTGCTAGTGTTTAAGCCAGTTTGCATGGTTTATGTTCATGTATTCACCACCATTTCAAATTTGAGAAATTCCTCACAGTCACAATCACATGTTGATACGCAATTTAAATGCATGCAACCCACACAAGAAAACCGCCCTGCTGACTGTAATAAAATGCTACAAACCTTTGACGAGCGCGACTACCGCGATGTTGCGAATTCGGAGCTAACAACGCTTAGGCGCACTTCAAAAGTTCAAATTTCCACTCGGCAACAGCAGATTGCCTCAGCGGCGATCCTGACTTTTAGACCACCCGCGCTATATAGGGATCAAATATTACTATTTCATCAAGGTTTAATATTCTAACAAGCTTAAACTAAAAGTTTCATCTTAGGAGTCAAGCTTTAAACTATTAAGCAAAAATATCCAACAAGCTAAAAACGATTTTTTACACGTTTTTTAACAAGCTAAAACCAATTTTTGAAAAGAAGTTTAAAACATCAATTTTTTCATCATAAAAATCATCTAAAAAATCTTTAAAAATACAGTGACCTACCTAATATTACTAATCTATGTTTCCGATGATATCCAAGAAGCTAAAATATTGTGAAAGAGGGCAGGGCTTTGAGTAATGAGGGAAAATACGGGGTAAAATGAATGCAGAATTGTGTCACGCAGTAAAACAATGTCAAACTCGCTTGAAAGTGCATGATACGCTAGCGTAAATTGCCGTCAAAACGAGCGTACATCAAGCGCTTGTGCTACGCGAAAACTTCGGAGCTGGCATCACCGGTTTTGTTACCAGCTCTTTTCGTCAAAAATAGCTATAAAACGTGAATTTTGAAACAAAATAAAGCTTGTTCGATGGAATAAAAGGTATGTTTGTTCAGTTGAAATCATGTTTAACCTTGTTGCGAAAGTTTAATATGATAAATTTGCAATTTGTACATTTATAGCGTGGGTGGTAAAAGTCAGGATCGCTGCCTCAGCAGCCAATCAGAGACAAACCCAGTAAATATACGCGATGTATACTTAAAATACGCACTCGTCAAAGGTTTACTGCATTTGATTAACATTCAGAGGTTCAGAAGGTTAATTTTAATAATAAATCAAATTTAATACTGTGAACATAATAATGCCTGCAAGCGTTATATGTTAGAAAATTGATTATCGATCACTTCATGGTTTTACTTAAAACAAACTCATATTGACCATAATACAGCTGTCTCTCAACATGCCATATTCAAAATTCCCGGGCGCCGAAATTCTCCAGTGCAATGACGTCGCAGTATTATATTACAACGAAGGCTGGCAACAAGTGAGCACAAATAACCATGATGTCATTGCACTAGACAATTTCGGCAAGGGAATTTTTAATATCACAAGTTGAGATCCTGCATTTTTATGGTCTTATATGTCTTTGTTTTAAATAAAACCATGCGATTTGTGCTTTTCGTACATAATTATAAAGCACTAGATTTTGCGGTTCTCGGGTCGGGCGCTTCTCGTGATAGTCCTATTTCTAATTACCCAAACCTGTTACCCATATACCTGCCCTGATTTTTTAAACTACTATGAAATGCGTCTCTCAATGATCAAGACCCAACTTGACACAACTTAATCAACTGTTACCACATTTAGAGAAACCGTAGTATCTGGACGTGGATATAGGCCGTTACTAAAGTAATTAAATCAATCGCGAGAAACGTGAACGCAAAAACGGTTATAGGCCTTACCACAAAGGATAATTTTTATGTTAACCATTCTGGAGGATTCTGGAAATAGTCATGTTCTACCGAAATAGGCCTATATGCACGTGTTTGGTGTGTGCACATGTTCGGTATTGAAATATGTGTTGAAAATAAGGCCTATAATTATTGGTCCGATGAGATGCACCCGTTAGTCACACTGTAATGCTTTTCCGATATGCGCGCACTGTACTCCGTGCACACTCCCGTTGATACTCCGCGATAGCGCACCGCGATCACGCGATAGTGCACCACGAACAGCGCGAGCGATAGCGCGTGGACGGACGGATGGACACGTCGTTATTAGTATTAAGATAAGGTTGTCATTGTCGGAGACATAAAACGGAAGAGAAGTGTTAAGTCTTTCTTTGGTTGTAGTTGAGGTATGGTGAAAGTTCCTTAGACTTAGAAAGTTCAACACTCTGAAGGCTTTGTTTTTGGCATTGTTGACTTGGGCATTCCATCTCAGGTCATTTTGGTTGAAAATACCCTGGAGATATTTGCTAATTATTTGTCTCTTCAAGCTTGACTCCCATTATGTTATAATAAGAAGTTTCACCGGGACTCCTCTTCCTAGTGATGCGCATGGTGGTGCATTTCGACGGGTTGAATTTCATGCCCACGTTTCAGCCCAGTTCATCATGGTGTTACTATGTAAGATCAGCCTGAAGTTGGTTTTTGTCTTTGGGTGACCTGATGGTGTTATAAACAAGACAAGACAATCTTTCGTGTCACTCCACTATGAATGTTGTTTATGTGAAGGAGGGAAAGGTGGAGACTGAGGACTGTCCCTTGTGGTGCTCCACTAAGAACCTTACTTTGTTTATAAAATTGTTGTGATGAAAAGACATGTTAAAGAAGTGAAATCATTTGTAAACACATTACAAACATTTTATTCAAGCTAGGGATATGGCTTTGGGGAAATAACAAAAATACAACGCGATCAAGCAAAATCAGTCGGAACTCGGAAATATTAAATTTTCAGTTTCTTATAGGGTAGTAAAAAACATAAACAAAGCTGCATTTTGCAGAAAACCACATTAAAATTGAACAACCAGTTCCAAAGATATGAGCAATTCAAGACAACAGGAAATATTTCCTTTGCTTGGCTATATCTCAAAATCAATATTTCTGAGTTCCAACTGATTTTGCTTGATCGCATCACAAATATTAGGGGCCTCCCCATTTATATGATGTGTTGGCAAAGCCTTTGCAATTGCAATTTTTCACAGAAATGAATAGTAAATTTGTAACAAATTAACAAATAATAAGGGCTTCCCTAACCAAACTGAAAAAGTCCAGATGATGTTATTTATTTTACTTGGCCGAACTCTTGGAACCCATATTCCTCGAGATCCTTAGTTTTCAGCACACATAACTTTTTGTATTATATTTGTTCAGGGTGTGATTAACATTTTACTGAAATAACTTTTTTTCCAGATATGAAGGAGAGAAAGTGCGAGGCCTGTATGATGGTGATGGTGAGGCTTGCTTTAGTGGTGGTCATAAATACAAGGTTAGTTGTCAAAGGATGCTGTTACTAAAACAAAATATGTAGGGACTTTGGTATATATTCCAGAGTGGGACTAGAATGTGATGTTTTCAATGAGAGAGAGAGAGAGAGAGTAACAGTACCGTACCATTTATGGTAACATAGCTCATTGGGTTGGACAAATCAAATCATCAGTGAGTTTTTGTTTTTGACGACAGTGGGTTCTGTGACAGTACAAATTAATTACCTCGACCGTTCCCCAAAAGTTGTTGTTTTCACAACAATGCAGATTTGCCACAAGTATTGTCCTGGAATCTAGAGGAAGGCAAAATCGCAAAGTTAACATGTGCACATGACTCGAGGTGTCAATTTACCGTCGTCCAAAACAAAAACTCACTATTATTCACTTGTGATGCGGACTGTTTCTGTGTATGAATATTATTTTCATTTTGATTGGTGGAATTGTATGCGCCCTCTATACAAGTGATGCATAATGCTTAGGGCCTGGGGTGTTACCCAGGGAGCAGAGATGGTCCACCTGCATCGGGAAGATATAAAACCCTCATGGGTGTCAAACAGTTTAGTGGGGTCAAATAAGCACCCCTAGGGTGGACACGTAAAAAATCTTCTGCACGGGCCTACAACAGGGGGTCACGTGTGGGGGGGTCCATTTTAGTAATTTTTGCTCAAAGTATATTGTGTTTGGTGTCAAATGAAAGGAAATTTAATTTCAAACACTGAAGGTGGTGTTGGTTTTGGCAATTTATCATCCTGCAAAGAGTTACACTTAATTTAAGGTGTACATGTAGGCCTTGGTTAATGAGGCTATATATTGTATAGGCCTGCCGTATATTACTGTCCCTATCTAGAATACTAGTGAAAATGCTAGCTATTTCAGTGGAATGTTTCATTCTTATAGGAACTGTTTTCTGCAATGGTACCTCTAATACCCCATTGGATGTCTTCTTCAGATCCACTTTCTTTTTCATCACTTGACTCCAGTTCACCTGCCAGTTCCCTTTCCGAGTCTTCTTGCAGCTTTGCTCGACTACAGGTATCAGGATGTCCTCTGCAGATACAGCCAGTATTGTAGCGCCTGGATGCTTTTGAACACTTGCAGTTTCTTTGGTACCCTTTGCTGCAGGAGCAGTTGGTTCCTTTTGACACATTTGGTGGCCATGGTGGATTTCTCATTGCTTGTGGAACTACGATGTCCCCTCTAAAGTCCATCCGCATTCCTTGGGATCTGGGAGGAAGGATAGCGATGTGTGCTGTTTTGTCTATGATGCATGCATATGCTGCTCTCTCCAGATGCATCCTCAGTTGGCGGTAATCTCTTTAAATAGTAGTATCACTCTTCAGAAATTTGTGAGCCCAGAGCTATTACACTGAGCGATGCCATTGCTAGAAGAGTAGACTGAAATGAACAACTGCCGCGCCTGGTCAATGTCGTCATCTGTCAGGTTGTGGTCAGCCTCTGCAAAACTAGCAAGATGATCCAGTGGAACAGTCTTGCTTTTCTCTAACCATGTAGGTTTTCCGATGAAGAAAGGGTAGCTGGTAATGTCTCGTCCACTGATAAAGTCCAAGGATGTACCAGGAACGGGTCAGGTGTACCAAAGACAGGGTAAAGGGTAACGAGGGTCACAGGGACAACAGTTTATGGGTCCAGGTAAAGGGGTTAAGGGATCCAGGGATGGGATTATGGGTATCAGCAATGGGGTCGGAGTACCAGGGTTAGGGGTTCAGTGGACGGAGTTAGGGGACCCAGGGATAAAGTTAGGGGTACTAAGGATGGACTTAGAGGTTCCAGGGTTTGGGTAATGGGTACCGGGACAGAGTTAGGTGTACTGAGGATGGAGTTGGGAATACGAAAGGCATGTTTAGGGGTACTGGAGAAGGGGCTATAGGGGACACTGGACAGGGCAAAGGGTACAACAGGTTATGACTTGAAGGGGTTTCAGGGATGACCGGCCATGGGATTTTGGGTACCAGGGACAGGGTTGGGGGACCCGGCAGTTAGGGGTTCCAGGAATAAGGTTAGAGGTCACAATCGTATTAAAGTTCCCGTGGATAGGGTAAGGGGTACTGAGAATGGAGTTATTTCTCCCATGGTCGGGGTAAGGGGTACCGGGCATTTGGTAAGGGAAACCGGATTTGGGGTTACAGGTACCGAAGATGGGCTTAGGGTCCCAGGGACATGCCATGGGTCTCGGGGACGTAGTCGGGGGTTCCAAGAATGGAGGTAAAGGTCCCATAGTTGGTGTTATAGGTCCCAGGAATATATAGGGTAAGGGGTACAGGGGATGGAGTTAAGGGTCCCAGGGTTGGTGTAATGGGTACCAGGAATGGGGTAAGGGGTATCGGGCATTGGGAAAGGGGAACCGGATATGTGTTTACATGTACTGAAGATGGGGTTATGATACCAGGGACGGTTACCCAGCTGTCAAAGATGGGCTTAGGGTCCCAGGGACATGTCATGGGTCTCGTGGAAGTAGTTAAAGGTCCCATAGTTGGTGTGCCAGATATATAGTGTAAGGGGTACAGGGGTACTAGGAATGGTGTAAGGGGTACCGACATTGGATAACGGGAAACAGGTGTGGTATTACAGGTAATGAAGATGGGGTTAGGGTCCTAGGGACGGGTCATGGTTATCGGGGACGGAATTAGGGATTCTTAAAATGGAGTTAAAGTTCCAATAGTTGGTGTAAGAGGTCCCAGGGAATAGGGTAAGGAGTTGGGGATGGAGTTAGGGGTCCCAGGATTGGGTACCAGGAACAGGGTAAGGGGTATTGTGGGCATTGGGTAAGGGGAACCGGATATCGGTTTACAGGTACTGAAGATGATTTGGAGACTTCAGATATCTCGGAGCATGGACGGCTAGCACAGAGCATGATATCAAAACACGTAAGGCAGTGGCTTGACGAAGATGATTATGAATATGATTAGGAGTATAGGGAGTCCCGGGGTGTGTTAGGGGTACCGTACTAAGGACTGAGTAAGGGCTCAAACTCAGGGTCCATGTAGTCTTTGTCAAAGACCTCACGATCCTAGGGGGGAAGCCGCGAGCTGAGCGCCGAA
Organism: Amphiura filiformis; assembly: GCF_039555335.1. NCBI lineage: Eukaryota > Metazoa > Echinodermata > Ophiuroidea > Amphilepidida > Amphiuridae > Amphiura > Amphiura filiformis. The sequence continues at coordinate 60,541,093 of NC_092644.1, read as the reverse complement.
GGTGCGACAGAGCGGCGAAGCCGCGACAGCGAGCGGCGAGGAATATTATAGGTGGCACTCCCACTACGGTGGTCCAGGCAGAGCCTTGTTGAAAGGCTAGGGTCCATGCGCTTGCTTGTGGTCAGAGAGAGAGAGGTGAGCAATACTGAGAGACGCAGATTTGATGCTGCATTGCTATATTAGGCTCTGTAATGGCTATAGCTGGGTCAAGGACTGGTTTTGGTAAGTCGGGTCTCTGTTACTAGGCAGAGGGTATTCAGGATAGAAAAAGGTGGTCAATTCTATAAGTAGGAGTGGGTCTACAGGAACCTAAATCAGTAAAGATTAAGGGGATCTAGCTACTTGTTATATCTATCCAGAAACATGGAAAGAATGTGAAACAGCACATCAGAGTAGTGTATTGACTGCAAAATTGAACGAAATATGATATATACCACACATGTTATATGCTTAGCTCTACTTCATCTGATAACCCCCCCATTATCCAGCCTCCCCCACCACCACACTATGGTGGCTCAGTCCAATCAAATGAATGGCATAATTTTAAGCATTCATTTAATAATCTTTGTGTAAAAGAAAAGTGATTTTGTCACATTTAGTGTATTTTATTAAGTATTACGCTGCAAAAATGGGTTTCTGGGGGGCAAACTTTGACCCCCCATAACACCCCCTGTGCAGCTGATTTCAAAACGTGTCCACCCTAGGGATGTGGTGTATAGTCCATAGAATCCATCTATATAGGACACGTTTTTATATCTTGCCAAGTCAGTTTGCATCAAAATATGGGGGTTTGCTCCCTGGGTATGTAGGGCATGCTTTATAAATGAGTTGATTTTGTACTGTGTGCTCCGCAGTTCAATAAAATAATTGAATAACACAGACAGAAGTATTTTACAAAAGTACAATTTAGATGGTCACAATATAAAATTATGTGTGAAGTTACAAAGGGCTTTTCAAACAATAGTTACTAATTCATTTATTGTTTGAGCAAAAGAAAATTGTTTGTGGTATACAGTAGAGAAATACTAGTATCCCAAATTCACACCTATTTAGGCTATTTATTAACCTATACATGTTTTGGCTATGACCTTTAAAATAAAATTATAAAAGATAACAAAAAATCTGACCGACCCCTTGGAGGGGATATGGACAAGCAAACAATTTTCTGGCCTTATGTTTTGGCTACCAAGGTGCAAATTACAATGTAGGCATAAATGGTAAATTCCCAAATTGCAACAGGGCAGAGCTGATCTTCATTGTATCAAGTCTGTATGTGCTTTGTATACTATTCTGACAGAATTTAATATATATTGTATGTGTATTTTGTATTATTTCAGGGCCAGTTTTCTCAAGGTTTAATGCATGGTAAAGGGAAATATACATGGGCAGATGGAGTTACTTACGAGGTGAGTTAGTTTGGAAGAAGTTTTAGTCTTTGATAATGGAATGAATAAAGTTAGTACCGGTAGTATGTCTACATATTGAAAATTGTTTGGTCATTGCATAATGTTTGGGAGGGAAATAATTGGTGGTAAGGAATCACACCTGATACCTCAGATGAGACCTGCTTCTTTACTATTTCTTCATGATTACTGCTTATCAGCTTGCTAAGATGCCTTTTCAGAAGGACTTTGATTAAAGACATTATAGTCTGTCTCATCTCAAGTTGAGAGTAATGTGGGATTTTGTAGTGGCAGAATTAAATTGTGTGCGCTAACCTAATCCTGCGGGGCGTACACACACACGTAGAAGGGCAATTTGTCCGTACGCTGGTGATGCAACCATGTAAACGCACTGATCTGAATCTGCCACTACAAAGTCTAACATGGCGTTACTCTCAACTTGAGACGAGATACAGTATAATCATGAATTTCCATCAACACATATTCAGCCAATTAACTTTTGGCGTTTTGAATGCATATTTGACCAGGCATTGGACATTACATTCAATATGCTGCTGAATGAGAGCAACGTAGTACATGATTGGTGTGAACAATCATACCACGGCACACATCAATAACACTATTGCCTGTGTGTTATTGCTTGTGGTGTCATGCAAGATCTTTCTGAACTTTTTTCTCCAAACAGCTCCTGAAAAGATATATAGGCTTGTTTAACAGAAACATCAGAAAATTAGAAGTGTATTCAGCTGATTCTAACCTTCTTTCATCTGTATTAATTAGCTAATATCTACCCATTATTTCATGTTGTTTTATGCAGGGTGATTTTACCATGAATGAAATCACAGGCAAAGGGTTATACACATGGCCTGATAGAAGTACCTATGAAGGAGAGGTGGTCAAAGGCAAGAGAAATGGACATGGTACATTCAAGTGCCCATATTGTCCTTCATCCTACACAGGGGAATGGTATGATGGGAAGAGACATGGAACGGTAAGTTAAATAAGGGAAGAGTATTGGTCACTGATCATTGTTTTCCCCCATATCCCATCATGTACTATTTCAAGGTACTGGGTATTCTCATATCCAAGTAACAGTTTGAATGAAGTCCAATTTTTAAATGCAGACATTAGAATATCAGTGGCGAAAAGGACCCTGGATTGGGATATATGAGAAAAGGTTCAGTTGTTCATCTTGTCCTTCATTCTGTGTTGCTTTTTCAACTTCTCCCCACCTGAAATGAAACTACTTTTATTTGAGGATGAACCGATCAGCCCTGCAATGTAGATCGGCAATTGCACGATCACCTAATCGGGCCAATCTGATCTTTATTCCGATTACAGCAATGTATATCTGATGAGGCTAAATACCATTTTCTGCACCAGTTGATAAATAAACATAGAGCCCTCTATATTTACCTGCTTTGCGGGAATAAGCCACAGAAGGTGCAACCCGTAAATAGTAAATCGTAAAACATAGACATTGAGCTTGCTTACTTGTTTAATTTTTCAGCATCTATGTGTCTGAGATACTAGTACATTTCTTTCATGCCATATTAAAACTGGGAAGGTTGCGATGAAACTGTACAATCATGTGCAGTCTCATTCCACTATCCATTGCAGGCAATTATAATTGATTTCTGGAGGCTATTTTGTGTGCATTTATTAAAAAAAGTGTAATAGGGATTAATCTAATGTCTTTTTTAATTATTTCAGGGAAGAATCCAGTATGACACAGAAGGTCATTCTTTCTATGAAGGTGACTGGGTTAACAACAAGCGTCATGGCTATGGTGTACGACGCTATAGGTCTGGCAATGTATACGAGGGAGATTGGGCTAATAATACTAGGCATGGGCAAGGCGTGATGAGGTGGGTTGATATAGACCAAAGCTACAGCGGACAGTGGGAACATGGTATACAGGTATGTATGGTACAGGGGATTGAGGATGGGCTATAGTTCAATTTACCTGATAGAATTTGGACCAAGGAGATACTATGGGCAAAGTAAGAATATCCCCCAGAGGTACAGAAAATGGGGATTATGGTAACCAAATGCACCTGTGGAACTGATTCGGGTTGGGATGATTTATATTGATGAAGGCTGATAAGGATACATGTATACGATATGAAAGAAATCCCTGTGTGGCAGATTAAGGCCATGTCTTCATAGGGGTGTATGGATTTCAACTGGAAATTATGGAATATCCCAATGCAGATAGGAATGTTATTAGACAAAAATACACATGCATAAATCCTAAATTTTTTATCTGATTCATTGTTTCAATATAATTCTACATGCATCTTTTTTCTGTTTATATAGCATGGCCATGGGGAGCACACATGGTACCTGAGACGACTCCCAAGCTCCCAGTATCCCCTTCGCAATCAGTTCATTGGAGATTTTGTGTACAGCAAACGTCATGGATTTGGAGTATTCCTGTATGCAAACGGTGCCAAGTATGAAGGGGAATGGGTCAACAACAAAAAGAATGGAAGGGTAAGAATAGTTTCTTTAGAGGAACAATGTGGGCAAATTTTGAAAGCAAAACTGCGATTTGCATTAAAAATAGATTATTTTTTCCCACAAAAATGTTAGTTTTCACATTCAGATATGTCCTCTTTTAAATGCGGGCCAAACAAATCAGGTAAACAATGGAAATTGCTTTTTCATTACTGCACCTGTCGTATATCAGTACCTCATATCAATGTCACGGATGGACGTATGAAAAACACTTAAGGTTGGTCTGAACCCTGGAATTATGGAAACCTTCGGGCCTCATAACTGCTAAATTGTTGGTCTAAAGTATATAAACGTATACATATTTAGAATGGCAAAGACTTGATAAATTCATCTGTGAGGTCAAATTTGGGCCAAAATGCTCATTTTTGGCCCAAATCCCAAAAAACGTTTTTTTGGCTCACTTCTTTTTTTTTTTGTTAAACGTAACAAAAAATTCTTGAGCCAAAATTTTTTTTATTAATTTTTAAAAATTAGATAAAATCTAGGAGCGTTTTTTTTTTTTTGACCAACTTTGAGAAATTTGCACCAAAATGGTCAAAAAATGCTTAATTTTCAAAAAAATCATAAAAAAGCCAGATTTTCACCCAAATTAAAAATATTTTTATGAGGCCCGAAAGTGTTCATAGTTTCAGGACCAACCTTAACATAAAAATCCATTGTAATACATGCATGGTTTTTATGTCTATTCTGTTGGACCAAGATCATCATGTTTATTTATAAATATTGTATTGCGATATTTTTTCCATAAATTCCAACACCAAGAATGACCCACTTTTTCCACCCATGAAAATATGGCAAAAACCTATGTTGCAAGTAATGAAACAAAGTATATAAACACATATTAGGGAGATTGCGATGTTCCAAATGCAGCACATGGAACGTACGTTTTCACATACGTTTTTACGTACGTTAATACGGTGTTAAATATTGCTAGTCTCGGTTCCAAACTGGATTGTGCTCATTCGTCACAAAGGAGAACAAGTCAGCTGGAATGAAGACTATAATATTTGATCTAATCTAATCTAGGTCGATAGAGGGCATAGTGATTGAAAAAATAACAGTAAGCTGAGTCTCTGCCTAATTCAAACAGGCCGCTTTTGATTTTGACTAAAATTTTGACCTACATGCTGATTAAACTTAATTGTTTTTTGTGCTCCCCAAATATTATAGTTGCCCAAAAACATATATTTTGGAAGATTAAAGATCACTACATCCATACATCATGACTTTACTTTCAAAATGAGACTTTTTCGTCCTGAAAATTGGGCGCGTTGCATGGACTTAGACATGAGGTAAAATCAGCATATTTCAACGTAGCATCTGCATTTTATTCTACGTTGGAATCCAAAATGGGAAATCGCAATGTCATTTTTTGTACGCAAAGTATCACACACATTTCAATGGACAATCTCTGCGTATGAATATTGCGTTTAAATTTAGTCCATTTTTAACACATCGCTGTACCTTTATTATAATGATTTGTTACAAACAAAAAGGATCATAATAATAATTAGACTTTCCTTCGTATGTTCATTATCTTTGACTGTCTTTAACATATTGTGAAATGGACAAATTTTGTGCATTTTCAACGATGTATCTACGTCTATTTCACACGTGGAATATCTTCAAAAATAGCTAAAAACGTGACCTCGCTTTGATACAGGAGAGTGGTTTTGAATAGATCAATGTACGTCCGATGTCTACGTTTGGAAATCGCAATGTTTCTATTAAGTTTCTCAACTCATATTTCATAATTCAGGGAGTGTTTACATTCAAGAATGGGCGTGTGTTTGAGGGCGTATTTGTTGATGATCGCATGGCAGAATTCCCGGCATTCACCATGGATGGAACTAACACACCAGACTTATCAGAAATCAGGACAAGAACACCTGACCCCGCTGGACCAAGTAAGTTATTGGATGACATACATATTATAATAGACTAGGCGATAATCCTATGTCTCCTGTTGCGACAGACATAGCGGCTAATTTTTGCACAGCATCTTCCACTGCAGATGATTTCAAGAATGAGACCAAAGCGCTGAACAAAGCTAGTTACTTGGGTTGAAAATCAAGGTCAAGAAAGGAAAATCACCTGCTAAGAAGTCGGATATAGTCTGGTCTTTTGTATTGCCTTTCACAAAATGTGTGTTGCACATATTGCTTATAAATGCACAATTTAAATGTTGTCAACTCTATCTGAAACATATCAGGAGCTTATTATATAATGGGCTATTCTAGTTGTAATCCATACATGTCCTGTGGAAGACATGACCTTAATCTTCCACACAGGGAGTGTGAATTTCAAACGGGGTAATCAAATGATTGGCTCCATTTGAAATTTGCACCTCCTGTGTGGGAGATTAGGTCATGGCTTCAGTAGGGAGTGTATAGATTTCAAGTGGAACAGCCCAATGACTGGCACTTGTGAGAATGATCAGACTGGTTACACACCATGACACCAACCAATTCTACCAAATAACCTTGTACTAATCCTTGTTATTTGCAGATATCGGAGGACCTGGTACAGCAAGGAGTGATTCTAGCAGAAACACACTAGGACCAAGTATGACCCTTGACCTCGATCATCTACTGAATGATTTCAATGAGAATGATAGAGAAGAAGAGGTGAAACAGGTAAGCTTTACTTTTATACATGTTCTGGGCACTTTTGTAGATTGTTAATTCAAAGTCTGTGTCATCAGTTTTACTATGAAGGTGTCTCATATGCGTCCATTACATGTGACCCTTATTGTCTTAGTTTGCATACGACACTAGATAGTATTCCAATTTCTTGTTTCATTGGTGAAGGAAATTCTTCAAGAACTTACCTTTTTTCTTGGATAACAAAGACTGTCAAATTGCTATACCGTTTTTTTGCCCTGATGTGGCAGTGACGCCAGTGCGCATTTCAGTGGGCGCAGCTTCAAATTGCTAGCGTTCGATCAAAGCGATGGTGCGCACACGCTTAACTTTTTTATACCAAAATTGATCTAGAAAAGATCAATTGTCTTCTTTTTATTTATTTTAAATTCCTTTTTTTCTTTTCAGTAAATGTCCATGACCCCTGATAAGGTGCTTGCAACCTACAGTTTGGAAAGCCCTGCACTTTAATAGACAGACTGGGGTCCATTTCGCTAAACGTTTAACCCTTCGTAACTCAATGCACCATTCGTAAAGTTACGTCTAGTCTTGGGTATTCGTAACTTTACGAATGGTTAAATTACTTACGAAGGGTACAGTTTGTAAGTAAGTTTAGTGAAATGGAACTTACGACTCGAAATGGAACTTACGAACTTACAAACGATTTCCAGACTTAATACAAAGCTTCGTATAGTTTAGTGAAATGGACACCAGCATTGATTTGTTAAAGTATACCATGTTGACTGGTTAGTAAACAGACCACTTCTAATAACATTTCTTTCATTGTTATGGATAACAGGTGTTGTTTGTGATACTACGTCACATGACCACCTTGAAGAAAGTGTACAACTACTACAGCAGTCTTGGACATGATGCCTCGCCTGACAATACCTTCATCATGACCAGATTACAGTTCTGGAGATTCCTGAAAGATTGTCAGTTTCATCATAAGGAAACCACACTCATGGAGATCGACAGGATATTGGGTAGGTAACATTGGATCATTTCAAATTTGCATTTTAGTAAATCTGTCATAACATATGATGCATCAAGTCACAGTCACTAGAAAGTAATTATTTTGGAAGTATTTTGTGTATTGTTCAGTCTAGTTTTAGAATGTACTGGTGATTAAATCTGAATAGATGATACTGGTTCAATCAGGCTGTTCCAGTTGAAATCCATACATGTGGGAACTGAGCAACCTGGCCAGTTAGGCAGATAGCACTAACCCCACAGGAAGCGGGTGTGGGTGACTGCAGCAAAAAAAATGAAGACATTACCTTAATGTTCCATACACGGAATGTGAATTTCAAATGGGGTTGCCTGAATGGACGGTTTTTTCGTTGTTGTGCTGCAAGCGCACCGACACTCCGGCCTTGTACGTGCGCATGTTTGCTATGCTGATGAACATTACTCACATGATTTGATACTGAGAACAGCGAAAGACGCACCTACGTCACTACCGTATTTGAGGCAACCAATGTATAGACATGCTCCTCATTATGTTATTCCTCAACGATATCATCACTTGCTTATTATCTTTTTATATTTCAGCTCCAGACAAGGAAGCTACTGATATTCATTCTCCACTGGACAAGCTTCTTGTCAGGGAATTCCTCAACAATATCATCACTCTTGCTTATTATCTTTTCAGAGAGGAATGTCTGTAAGTAATTTTTTGTTGCTCAAAAGTTTTTTAATAATTCTGAAATAGCTTGAATACATTGAGATACACATATGTGGCACAATCTGGTCTATGGAGGCCAAAGGCGGCACATTTGAAATTGAGATAAAGGCAAAAATATGGAGTAAAAAACAATACCATACAAAAGAAAATGGACACCACAAAACTTCACAACTTTAGAACCAATTATGCTAAACCTTTGGTGTTTTCAGTATATGATAGCCTAAAGTTTGTATAAGGTAATAGTTATAGCAACTCAATTTTCAAAAATGCCTCCTTTGGCCTTTATGGACCAGATCGTGGCACAATTTAATGGTTTTATCAATTAGATATTAGTTTCAAATATCAAATAGAGGGTAAATTCAATTTAAATTTAGATCTACTTGTACAATTTAGACTAAATATTTACTAACAACCTGTTGTACTTGACACAGGGATAATTGCAAGGGTGTGCTGGCTTGGTGTATGGACAAGGCAATCAAAGAAAACGTTATACCAGACTCATGTGATGTCCAAGGCTACTTCTTATACGACCCAAGAAGAGCAGTCAATGCACTGGGTTATATGGACAGATGCTGGGAGGTCTATAGAGCAGTGTGTAGTCCTAATAAGGTGAGACAGGGTAAAAGTTGTATGTATATAATTATTTTCTTCTTGTGTTTAACACTTTTGAAATTCAAGTATAACCAAATGCCACGTGTAGTTCGCAGAGAATGAAGGATTCAATCTGAGGGACTTCTCTGACAGACACATTTAAAAAGTTCAGAGCCACCAAACCTTCAAATTTAGCAGATAGGCGAAATCTGCTTGATCTCTGTTAACAAGGGGCAGTCTTCATGAACGGCTCTTTTCAGAGCCATCAGTTGGCAAGGGGCGGCCTACATGTCTAATTCTTAGGTACTTTGTCCTAAAGAAGTCACAGCTACTCCTGATGAAAGCTTTGACAGTTCTAAACTTGTCTGTCAGCGATCCCGCTAAAAAAACCACTAATTGTTATGAATTCCCATTGTAAAAGCCTATCCCACAATTTGACACATTTAATGTTTTTCTTAAATTTAAAATAACAGATTCACTGATGCTCTTCCCAATTTCTTTTCTTCTTGGAAATGAAAACCTTTTAAATGTTTAGGTTTTGGTTAATAAAACAATCACCAATGCACTAACAGAACCATGTTTGCTCTTAATTTCAGTATGCTCCATATGAGCCCACACTGAAGATGCGAGAGTTCTTATTCATGCTGAACGATTATCGGTTGATTAATGAACGACTGACACCTAAACGTATTCTTGAAGTTCTGTCAGCTGATGATCCTATGGCATATGACCACAAAGATTGCAACTTAGAAATAGAGGTAAGTTTGGTTTATTCTACTATCTTTTCTTTTGTTGTACTTTTCTTTGGAACCAATCAGAAATAGAAAAATGGGGATATATTTGCGAAATTAACTATTGCTACAAAATCGTTTGTAAGAATTGGTTCACATGAAGTTGACTTAAAACTTGATGCAACAATCCAATATCAGCTTGTAAATGTCTTTGAACTTGATGCAACCACACCAACACATCAGCTTGACTTCCTTACCCCCCCCCCCCAAAAAAAAAAAAAAAAAAAGAAAAAGAACTTGAAAACAATATCTTGCTAATAAAATCAAATGTGTAAGGCTTGTCACATCCTGTTTTCTATCATGGGTGAATTACAAGGAAATAGAGAATATTACTTGCTTTCTGTCAGTTACACATATTTGATTGTATCATTCAAATCAAGAATACTCAGCCATTTCATTGTGAGGATAAGGTTTTTTTTTCGTTGCCTAAACATCAAGTTTCTTTTACTACCAGACTTCGCAGTTTCATTCTTAAGAATAAGGTTGAGGTTGATATTCAGATTCATACAATTGTAATGATAGATTGATATTCAGCTGTTATTTGTTTGCCTTCAGATGACATTTTTAGAGTTCTTTGAAGCTCTGATTGGATGTGCTAAGATATATGTTACAGAAGAGATAGTGAAAGATCCAACCACACCAAGGCCTAGTACGGTAGTGTCTCATTCACAAACCAGCTATAGTGGTACTACACCAGGAACACAGTCAAGAACCAGTCAGGTAAGAAAGCAAGCTATAATCAGATGGTGTTGGGTTCCATTCGTGGCCTGGTACAATAGTGTTGCATAACTTACACATTCTTTCAAATATCGATAAGTTGATCTTATGTTTTGGGTGTCAACGTCCCTTTAAGCTGAAATCTTTTAACATGTTTCACATGTTTTTATTATCAGAGAGAGGATGATAGCGAGGATCCAGGAACCACAGGTCAAGCATCACCAAACCAGACCGGTCCATCAGAGACAGTGTCCCCTGGACCTAGGTCATCATCTGAAGTCACTGCTAAAGGATCGGGAGCTGATACATCCAAACTAGATGTAAGTAATATCTACAGTAAAGCTGAATTTATACTCCATCAATGAGCGACGATTGATTGGGTTCTAGCAAATGAGGTAGCATGTTTTTGTTGCATTGGGAAAAGCGCACTACCTCATAGGTCAAAACCCAATCACTTATCACTCAGTGATGGACTATTAATTCAGCTTGAGAAGATTCTTAGAGGCTTCCTAGCCTGGTCATTCATAGAGGGTAAAACTCTGGATATTGAGAAATTTGCCTCAATTGGAGAGGGAAGATGATTCATAGAAGTACCAATTTAACATTAAGTTTTCAAGAGATGTGTAGAGCAGTGGGTGAACAGAATTTAGTATAAGCACATGACAGAAGATTCCATTTTCAAGAGATCATGATATTAAATACAATGGAAACAGATTTACAGGTGAACCAATACTGTCATAAGGGAGCTGCGTGGCACACTGGTTAAGGACTTTGCTTTTGGTGCTAAAGGTCCCCGATTCAAAATCTCCACTGGAGCAACAAAAATACTACTCTGCGCCATGGCTCATCTGGAAAAGGCAGGGACAGATGACCCATAAGACATTGTTACCATTGGTTCCGACCAGGAGAACACTGATTGTTGGCTACACTTGTCTGTCCTGTAAAAATGCCCCACCTGCATTTCACCAGGTCACTCGACTTTGAACTACAAAATTGAGTAAAATATTATTAGTTTGGGTATGGTAGTTCATAATCTGTATCCAAATTTTAATGTCTGACAAAATAAGCACATGCACTTGTACATCAAAACTTACTCAAAAGTTAAAATCCATAAGTAACTTGTCAAGCCACCATATTTTTGTGTAGGTTTCAGGTAGTCAGCAGCAGGTTGATGAAGGTCAGCAAGATGACAGCAACATTGCTGTAGATGAGAAAGCAGGTGATGATGGTAGACAGTTTGGTATGGAGGAATCTCAGCCAACATTACTGCAATCTATGTTGTCAATGGGTGCTGAACAAGAAGAACAGTTACAAGGTACCAAGAGGTTTTCTCCTTTCATGTCAGTCAGTTACAAGGATTAATTAAGAGGTGCAGTGCGATGTGCAAAAAAAAGAGTTGTATTTATGTGCAGAATACAGTTGCTGTAGATCAATTGAACTATATTCTCAATTTGGAATAGGCTAACTGACAACTCTGCATTCTGTATTCACTTGTCAACTAGACATCGTAATGTGATTATTCTAGTGAGAGCACTCATCATGATTGTCCAGCTAAGTTTAAACAGTTTGTCGCTTTATTTTTGAAAATGTACACAACCACAAAGTAAACATTCAGATGTGAAAACCAGTTGCGAGTGACAGTGCACATCATGTATTGATAAGGGCCTGTGCTTTAAAAACAAATTAGATGTTGGGCAAAAGGATATTTTAACAGTGAACTTGTTGTGTTCTCTTCCACCAAGCATATCAATGGACCAGTTCCTTACTTTTTTTTATAAAACATTGCTGTCATCTCATCTGTCACCATACTGATTAAACCAAAATTACTGCTTAAATACCAATACAAAAGAACAATTGGGTTTATTAGAGATCCCAACCATTGTTTAACAATTGCTATTCGTTAAAAGTTCGGTCAAGTTTGGTCGCAGTATCAAATCGCATGCGTAATTTTCATCGTGCAGAGCATACACACAAATGTATAAGGGCAGTTTGTTGGCACACTTGCATTGCAACCGCAAAAAACAGTGACAACACTATCAATCTTGAGGTGAACCAAAGAATAGTATCAACAGGGTTGTAGCAAGGTCGAAATATGTGGGGCGGCCATCACAAATATGGGGCGGCCAAATTACAAATCTATGCCCATATTGAAATAAAGATACAAAGAAAAACATAACAAATTTCTCAAAAAGTGGGGAGGCCATGGCATCCCCAGCCGCCCCGCTTGCTACAGCCCTGAGTATCAATTCTTGAAATGAGATTGTCTGTAGCTGGTAAGAAGTAGAGATGCTTTGGATGCACAAATGTGACCTGCTACCACGTTATCAGCGTAAAGTCACCGCGACTTTATACTCATTTCGTTGAGTTGGTAGATTCGAGACATTTGTTGATGTTCTTTGTTTGCCGCGCACCTGTACAAGCCAGTAGTATTATCCTTCGTGAATCGCCCATTGTGCCCCCATTCACAATGGACATACAGACATACTTAGTGGCTTTAACAGGTGAGTGAACACCAACGCAGTAGCCAGGGCGTTTTGAGTGACTAACACCTTGCGACTTTACGCTGATTTCGTGGTAGCAAGTCACAAATTATGTATTCAAATGCTGCAACACATAGTGACATGATGCAATAAGGTGACATCTTCCCAGTTTTGTTTAAGAAACAGAATTGATTGATTTGTATCTACCGGTAAATTGATTGATTGATTGATTATCTAATTGATTGATTACAGAAGAACTAGAAGAGGAGATGGATGAAGAGACAAGAGAGTTTAATTTCTGGACACATCAGATTCACATCTTTTTCTTGCGGAAACTCTTCCCTGCGTATCAGCATATGCTGGAACTACAGTCTGGAAAAGAAAGGGTCAGATTAGAGAAAGAGGTGAGATGCTTTCAAGATTTGTTGTTATGTTCTTTTAGGGTTTCATGTTATTTTTGGGGCCCCTACAATATTTTTTTTATATTATAGAATGTGAGCAAAGTTATAATCTAATCTATTTGCATAAGGTTTCATTCTTGGCCAAATATTGTACTCTGGCTTTCATTGCTGACCTGAGAACTAGTCAATCACATACAGTAAGCAAAAGAATTAAGGTAGCAGTTGTGTTCACCCCTGTATATCCTAACTAAAGACAAATGTGTCAAAATTAAAACAAGCAGCCAATACCTGTACTCTTTAGCTCTGATTTAAGACCTTATTTGTTGAAATTGGTTGAGAATTTTTAAAAAGAAACAGCGATCCAAAACCTAATCAAGATATGAAATAAAAAGTTGCACTTTTGTATTCTAATCAATGAAAGCATGACGCTAGTTTTTCGTGATAATCAATGAACACTTTGTATACAAATCAATAGGGCATGCAATGGTGCAAACTGCAACTTTTAAATTTGAATCTTCCTTGGGTTTTTTGATCGTCGTGTCTTTATTTCTTGAACAATTTCAACGAATGAGGTCTTAAATTTGAGCTAAAAGATGCAGCTATTGGCTGTTGGTTCCAATTATGACATATCTGCCTTTGTTTGGGATAAACAGGAGGTGAACGTAACTGGTACCTTAATTATTTGGCTTACTCTATTTGCCATAGCCGATTTGTGTTCATAATATTTCTCAGACAGAAATTTACATAAATTAATTGATGCAATGGGTGCTTCCCACAAGCATATGAAAATTTGACAAATCTAGGGTGGGAATTTGGGGATGTCTTCCTGTTTGATGTTGTACTGGTATTGACCCCACCTTACCTTTGACATAGCTATATCTTTTTTACATTGCAATAAATCATGGCCATTGTGGAACAGTCGATACGCATGTAGCTCCGTATTTACAAAAGCGCCGTACACTTTATAAAATGGTGTATGCTTAGTACGCTATATGTATGCGATGGGTACGTCCCACTACAGCCATAATTGATTTGAAATGACTAGCTATTTGTGTCCAACCTTAGCTGATTTGTTGACACTCTTTTATCATCTACAGGCTGCAGCAATTCAAGCTGAGAAGCAACGTGAGGAAAGAGCCAAAGCCATAGAAGCAGCTCGCATTGCACAACAACAAGCAGAAGAAGCTAAGGCTAAAGAAGCAGCAGAGAAAGCTGCATCTGGAGAATCTGTTCCTGATGTTGAGGTCAATACAGATGCTAGACCATCTCCAAGTAGAAGCCCTGCTAAGGGGAGGTGGGATTCTTTGTTGAGTAAAGCTGACAGGTAGAAACAAAAGGATGACATCTTGTACTTGTTCCAGATAGTTCCCATTTTTATAAGTTTCTGGGACAAAAAAATTAGTGCTTGGGAAAACAGATCATTTTAATGTATACTTTGTTTCATCTTGAGTTTGGTAGTGATATTAGTTCTTGTACAGCAAGCATGCTGACAAACAGCCCTTATTATACTCATGTGTATACGATCTTCAGTATTAGGTTAGTGCAAGGCATATATACTGTACATGATTGGATAATGTGACTGGCATAATAGGTACCTATGTTACTACCAAACTCAAAGTGAAACACAGTATAATGCCTTTCTGGAATTTAGAACTTTTATAGGTGTTTGGAGAAATGTCTTAGGAATATCCAGATGTTTTATATGCAACCTATTCCCACAAAACTAGGAACGTCTTATGCGTCATGGGCCCCTGAACATGTTTAAAGCAAAACCCCCTATGTAACCTCTTGATAGATTTGTTTTAAACACGTTCAAGGGCCACAAGTACATAGGAGGTTTTTCCTGCCCAACAATGATGTTGGCTTAATAAGTTACAGTATTTCTATGAGTACACCATCCGTTATCACAGAACAGGTGCAGCCAGTCCTGATGAAGTCAAACACACATCTGACGAAAGCTTGACCACTTGCACAGGGAACTACTGGCCTGGTACTGTGATAATGGTGATGTACTCGTAGAGAAAGTCGATGTACTTATATGTTGGCTTAAATTATAGTAGATGTCTTCAAACCAAAACTACCAAACCGAACTACTGAGGCTCAATGTTTATTATGTCCTTGGTTTTGTGGGATGTTAGTTGTCTGTGTTGCAATGATACACCAAATCCCAAAAATTCCAAATTTTTCCTGAATTTAGCTTAACTTGTATCCGTCCATTATTACATCCGTCCAATTTGACAGGGTAAAAGAGGAGCATAATATAGAAGTCCCATGTTTGCTATTGAGGCCATTGAACAGATCATTTGCTCCACATACCAACAATCTTTCACAAAATTGTGATTACATCAATGGCATACTTGGAATTTATGCATGAAATATGCATCAAAAATGTGTAAATAAATTTCAGAATTGAATTTTAATGTGCTTTGAAAGTCCCTCCCTCTTACCCTGTATCACATTTCATATTACCTTGATATGATTGTATGTACATGTATATTGATAGTTTATTGTTAAACTTTTTAAAATAAATAAAAAGTAACACATTTTTATGCAAACAAAAAATGGTGCAAATCCAAGCAGCTTATTTCTAGTCAGTTGTCAGTGCTATGATTTTAATATCTGGACTTGGAAAAATAATAATCTGAAGAGGTTTGTTTTGTGCAATTGGATCCGGGAATTGGATGGTAGAACTCTCAATTCAATTCAATTATCTTTCTGTTTCCCTAACAATTTTTCCCTGGGTATTTTAAGGGTATTCCATGTTATATCACTGATGGCTGTTGAAGAACTAGTGGATTCAACCTACTATCATGGCAATTTCTGACGCAAATATATCGGGGTAATGATCTGAAAGATCTACAAGAATCTCTCTAATGAAGACACTTCAAAACAACAAAAATGAATGCAACAACAAATATTTGTGTTTTCCCATAAATAACATTTTATTTCAATGTAAGGTGCAGGAATGACTGAACAGAGGTGATGTCAAAGGTCAAACAGCTTATCTTAGGTCACATGTGCTGAGAAGTGTGAAAATGACGACAATGGTCCTGACAATCAATCCATCACAGATTTTGTACATATAGCATTAATTTCTACATAAAATGAACTGTTTAATGGATACAACAAATATGTCTGTAAAATGTTAAATGATTCCCTAATTGTTTAAAAATTTTGATAATATCAAAGACAAACCATTGTCATTAGTTTCACATAAAGTCAGCACATGTAACCATATTATTGCATTTAAAAAAACAGTAAGCTTCATCAAACAACTCTCATGATATTAGTAATAATTAATAATAACAAACATTTATGGCAAGAAATGATCTACTGTGGAAGTAAACAAACAAGGAACGAGTGCAGTCTCTAATATCATCAGAAACAATAGAATTTGTCGGTAGTATCATGTTTAGCTTATCTGTGGTACACTGAATATGTACTAAATCTGGTGAACTTCTGCATTTTTGTAAACTTATTGATGGTTGCATGTCAAAATTCTAACATGTCACATTTTGGATTGTGACAATTCCAAAAACGGTTCAGATGGATCACCCTATCAATCAAATATCTGTGAAAAGATAATATATAAATCGAGTGACCTTTAAACTTGAAATCCTAAACAACATGTCAGAGGTCAAAGATAATTTTGAAATATTTGACCTGAGCAACAAGTTGATTGACAATATCCAACATATTAAGCAATACTGAATATATTTGCCATTATGTTGGCATTTTTGATCAGTTTATGAGCTCAGATTTTAATGCATTTACATACCAACTGGTTTCTTGAGGTTGTTTCATGATAGATTAGAAAACAAAAAACATAAATATGAGCCTACAGTTTTTTTTTTGCTGTCATAGTAAAATTCACACAACTAAAAAATATCTTCATTGTAATAATTAAAACATCAATCTCTTTTCTCCTGTTTGTAACAACAATAATAATTTACACACAAAGTGAGTGAGTGGGATCACCTATCAAACCTCTCTGATGGATGGTGAAAAAATTCTCCGGGATTAGCGCAAGAAAACCCTATCTACAATAGCTGCCCTATAGACATTTGACAATTTCTGTATTCTATATTGTACACACTGTCTAAAATATGACACCTGGCAGCTATTGCAGATAGGGCCTTCTGGAACTAACCTCTTGACATATTAGTTTACATACAAAATCATTTACAATAGAACCAGTTTAGTTAATAAGTATAATTAAAACAAAAATAACAAAATCTTTACATACAGCTTGTAAACAAAGATACTCAGAATTCAGAGCTCAAAGTTGGTGTATTTGGGAGTGAAATGTTATCAATATAGTTATCTGTGACCAGGACTGGACCTACATACAGTTTGTCCACTTTGAAGTACAAAGCCATAATGTCAAAAGGAATTAACACAGTGCCAGGCGCATACAAATACATGAGCGTCTTAATACCCGACACACGATATGCTTACGCAAAATGAGTGTACTTTCGTACTCCAAAGTGGACAAACTGTAGTGCATTTTTTTTAATATCATTCAAAATCTGTGACCATGATACTGACTTTTAAACTCTTTCCAAACAGAGATGCAGTATAAGTTGTACACACTCAAATCCTACATTGGGCTATTCCAGTTGAAATCATACACACCCTATGGAATACATGACAGGGGGTACAGATTTCAAATGGAGTCACCCATTCAAGTAACCCCATTTGAAATTCACACCCCCTGTGTGGGAGATTAAGATCATGTCTTCCATAGATGGGTATGGATTTCAACTAGAATAGCCCATTTAACACTTCTGGAAGAAAACCAATCTTCAATTGGGGCAAAATAAATCCTGGGATATTGACTGAACAAAAGAGTCTACAAACCAACATGTACAACAATTAATTACCACCGATGAAATTGTTTCTAGAAAGCCTACTTGACAACAAACACAGACAAGAACGGTTTCCATTCCAAAAATAGGTTATGTATTCACATTCCACAGTCTAGATACAGACAAGTATACATAGCTGCCTCGTACAGACAAGTATACATAGCTGCCTCGTACAGACAAGTATACATAGCTGCCTCGTACAGACAAGTATACATAGCTGCCTCGTACAGACAAGTATACATAGCTGCCTCGTACAGACAAGTATACATGGCTGCCTCGTACAGACAAGTATACATAGCTGCCTCGTACAGACAAGTATACATAGCTGCCTCAGTACAGACAAGTATACATAGCTGCCTCAGTACAGACAAGTATACATAGCTGCCTCGTACAGACAAGTATACATAGCTGCCTCGTACAGACAAGTATACATAGCTGCCTCATACAGACAAGTATACATAGCTGCCTCGTACAGACAAGTATACATAGCTGCCTCAGTACATTCTCTCAGTATTTATAAAGGTCATTGTGAATAGACTGAATCCGTTGTCGCCAACTGCGCATGTTATTTTGTGATGCTTATGACGACTGAAAAACATAGTTTTCAAAAAGTGCCAAGAAAATATCCGGAAAATATGTGTGTGCGACTTTTGTTGCAGACCAACGCGCCCATGTCTTTCTGCGCCATTGTGATAGGAATGCACACCAGGGTTGTAGCAAGCGGAAAAGCCATGGCCGCCCCACTTTTCGAGAAATTTGTTCAATTTTCTTGGATTTATTCAAATTTTGGCGCATATTGGTATTTTAGCGGCCCCACATTTTGATGGCTGTCCCACATTTTTTCAATCTTGCTATGGCCCTGTCGCACACTGAATGTTCTAAAAATGTGTATAAAAACAGACACAAACAACTGCGCAGCATCAGTACACCCAGCTGGTGTACAGTCTGACACAAAATTAGCATGTAATTTTCCAAGTCGTCAATCCAGAATGTTTTAATAACTGAGGGCATCAATCTACATTGTGAAACCTGGGTATTATCTAAATTTCATGAAGCAGCTATGGTGATTTGTACTTTTCATCATAGCTGCATCAAAATCTCATAAAGTAGCTATTCTAATTTGAACTGATTTGTTTTATATCCTAATAGCTGCTTCATGTGTTCCCACTCCCAAGAAGCAGCTACTGTGATTTGTTGCATTGAGCCATGATACTTTGTTTTTATACAGAAATATTGCATACATGCTGTCAACAGTTCAAACTTGGATTCATGTAGAGTCACAAAGTGTACGTCAAAAATTGAAATAAGCGTTGTTTAATAATCATGTATCACTGTGATTTCCCTCTATGCAGTGTTTCAACTCTTTAAAATGGCATGTATAGAATATGCAGAAACTATACATGCCATGCAACTATAGCAACTGACTATATTTTAATTAATAGTACATTATTATGTTATACGTCCCTTTTATGCTCTACAGGACCAACACTGTTTTCAAGTTGTGACCAGACATGATGCAACACTTCTATATCTAAACCAGCACCAAATAAGATACTTCCATTTTCTATAGACAATATTGAGTTGTTTTACTTTCATTGAGATGTTTATCCTCAACACAATGTCCATAGTAAACAGGACTTATCTTGCTCTCCTTTACCAAGAATTAAGACAATAACACTGCTTTCTATTGACAAAACCAATTTGAATAAGTTGACAATAAACTATGCATGTTATATGCTCATGTAGAAACCACCCTTGAAACCCAGGCTATATAATAAGTCTTTGTGGATGATTTTCCGATGTGACATGTCGGGTTTTCAGTTTGCTGAAGTGATTTTCAGTTCTCCGCCTTTGCAGGCTCAAGTTTTTGTTTGTAGCTTTCTTTTCCTTTTGACGTTTTTTGTAGCAGACGACACTTAAATAAGCCGCCGTGACTGTCCTATCAGAAAAACACCTACAAGACGTTAGACTATAGCCTGGCCTTCAATGTTTGGTGCTGGTATTGACTAAATTCTGCCATCTTATTCATCCTGTATTGTATATATTGATGGTAGAATTATTTCAGCATCTAAAACCAGAGGGGGAAATATTATCTGTATAATAAGCTCTGAACCCTGCTTCAATATGAGCATTCACATTTGTCATACAAAAACATTTTTATTCATCTATCAACCATTTCAAAATTGTCTTGTCAATATAGGCATACAAAACCACATATCTCTCTTTATGGTGATACAAGGAAAACTGGATCTACATTCACAAATATCCACTCTCAAGTCATAACAATTTCATAACAAAATGAAGTACAAACAGCCAGAGTCTCCTCTTAAATATACATTGTTTCTCTTCAAGCTGTATACTGTTTTTACAGCACATATGGCCATTTTAAAATTTGTACATTTTTTGCACCTATTCCCTGTACTTAAAACATGTTCCATCCCATAAAATTCTTCATAATATATAATACAAGAGGTCAAAGGTCATGACCTGTACAACCCTTCCTGGGTCACAAGTGTGTCCATTCTTGATGACATTCTAACGTTTTCCCTGATTTTGTTTTACTTTGCTACTAAATTAATGATGTAATTTAAAAAGTTATATTTGCAATGAAATTAAAATGGTATTGTATACATCACTTTCAGCTCAAATATTGTCAAATATCTATAATTTAAAAGTGGTGTAAAATTGGCCAAGTCTGGCTTAAGTTTTTTGTTATTTTGCTCATAACTGTACAATGGTGCAGTGCAATTTATAATGTGAACAAAAAATGCAGTGATTATTGAATTAATTAATCTGTACTAAGTAATCAATGTTAACGATCTGATTATAAGACTTCAAATCTATTTGTTGTGCAATCCAATGGGATATTTTGTGTTAATACAAAGGGTGTGGAATTTCTTTTTAAAAAACATAATAAAATATTACGATAAATGTTGACACCCAGAATATTCACAAAAAATCAAGGAAATATAATGCAAAACAAATCGGTGGATGAACCAAGGTGGGACGACCTGTATGCACCAATGTTAGTGAATGGTACTGGTTTACCATGATCGGTGGGATGAGCCTTATAAAAGCAATAACAACTTCTTGGATAGAATTTTGATCGCACAGTGCAAGAATTAAACTTGATTCTTGTAATTTTTTTTTTGCAAGAATCATTTGATTCCTCACCATGCAATCTTTGATGTGCAAACATAAAAGAAGCTTATAAGAATCAAGTTTGATTCACTCAAATTTGTTTTACGAGAATCTTTGAGAGATTCACAGATTCTCTCCGCAATTCTATAGCCCTATACTCTTCTCTCTACCTGGCCTATTTAATATGGGTATACACACATACCTGACAGAATGCATAGTTTGCTTGTTATTATAGCTCATTTTTGAGTTGTTTACCAGAGTAAGTTCAATAATTTATTCATAAATGATATTTTTTCCAAGATATGTAAATAATTCAATTGTTTCTATCCAAAACATCCACAAGCTATGGGCAGGGACAGGCGATTTGCGCGGAACTTTTTTCCGCGCAATTTTTTACTATGGGCATACATGATTTGCACTGAAAAAAAAAGTTCCGCGCAATTTGCTATTTTTTTCCGCGCAAATCGCCTGTCCCTGGCTATGGGTTGTCTGTTTCATTATGTAAAATTCCATATTATTAACTAAAAATTAATTGTTATTGACTTGAAACATTAACTGTGCATTTTCTGTACAGGATGTGCGTAGACGAGATCAATATCATTGGCGTTATTTTTGCTTTTATGAGTATCTAGTGGAAGAGACGGAAGAAAATGGCACCAAAGTGTCACTAGCCGGCGATGTAAGATTTGTACGTAAAATAACCACTAAAACCTTCTAGGAATTAACACCTCTTTGGTTTTGTCTTTGGCAAAGAACAGACACATATATATTATTATATATAAACCAATTCAAAAAACAGAAAATTGTATTTGATACGTCATACTCTCAATCTCCATAGGTTCCAACATTGTCATCTGCAATCACAAAAAGTCTACCAGTACTCGAAGAACGTCAAATATATATATACAGACTTGTTTTTCCCCCACAAAAGCGGTGTCCTCCCTCATCCATTGATGGTGCAATAGTCTTATCATGCCTCATCAGAAGTAGTCAGTAGACAAAAATTATACAACAAGTGTGATCAAAGTTTTGCAATTCAAATCATCACTATGGAGTCTTTTGCTCTTGATTGGCCAAAAACAAGAGTCTGTTACGCTCCTATTGGCTGATGTTCAGAGCATGTTTGCTCCTGATTGGCTTGTGTAGCACCATTCTGTGTTTTGATTGGCTGACAACACCCAATAGTTTTTAATATATTTGTTACACTTGGTATTCCTCAGAGGTAGCCCAGGTCCAAGGCGTGGTGTAATGCAGCCAAATCAGAATGACTTGATACTCGCCAGAATGGGAAATCCAACTGAAAAGAAATGAAAAATACAAAACAAAATGAGTGATATGCACATATAAAATATTACTTAATTCAAATATTTGTTTTTTCCTTTCTTTCATCTCTCCTGTTTATATATTCCCTTTAATCGTCACTATATTTGAACTTGCTTAATATTTTATTTTCAATACCAGCATTTCTAATACTACAAAGAATGTATTGCCCTGCACTAGACTTTCTATACAAATTTCACATTAACTGAGTCCATGTTTGTTTCACTCTCACCTGTAAGATAAGTGTGTTTGAAAAGGGTGTTATCATATTCAATCTATGATTGGACACATACACAGGTTTTTCAAAAATGGGGGGTGGGATTATACTCGAGCGTGGGACTATACTCGGACGAATCACGGTAATATTATAATGCAGGGCAATACAATTTTTATTTTTGCTACAACTTGCTACCAAGGAAGAACGGCACTGGCCGACGCCTGCGCCCTGTTATCATATACAAAGAAATGTGCCATGGATGGAAGGATCACGCGATGCTACATGGCTTGGTTAGTGATTAGTGGTTAGTGATTTCGAGCTTTTCATAATGTGATTCAATCAATCAGAACCCTACAAGTTTTTATGATACCGTAAAAACTCAATAGCTGGCGCTTTATCAACTGAGCTAATGGGGTTGAGACACACATTTGCAGGTTTACTTGTTCGTATATAACTATGTGCATCGATGATTTGCTCAAAACCCTTTACACTTTTGCGGATGGGGTTCTTCATGTTTGCATGTTTTAAAAGCACTCGATAGTAAGCACATATGCTAACCATCAAGTTTTTACGGTATGTGCGCGCTAAAAAGTTAAACAAGTGTCGTTCTTCTGTGCAAGCAACAAATCCGACCGATTCTCACCTGTTTTTGAGATAATCTCACCTGTTTTGCAGCTGTTTCTTCATCCTTGGCATCACCAATTGCCACATATGTAACCTTCCGGCCAAACCTTGCAACTACACGTTCAAAGCAACTTTCTTTGCCCACCCTTGTTGCACTGTAGATATTCTCTATATTGAAGACCCCTCCTAAACCATAGAGCAGCACTTTGGCTACTGCAGGCACCAGCTGGGTGGTTGTGACGAGCACATTCACACAATTTGACCTGTGGAAAGAGTGAACAAAGACAAACTTTGTCAGACTAAAGACGTCAGTGCACATTTCATTGGGCGCAGCCTCAAATCGCTAGCGTTCGCTCAAAATGCTGGTGTACACATGCATTCGCGAAATAGCTACCTCAACATGTTGATGTCACTGCCATATCAGAGTGAAAAATGGTATAGTAATCAATTTTTGAATGGTATATTGATAGATTATTTCGCTCTTCTTACCTCACGTTTTATTACCTATATTGTGTCTCATCTCAAGTTAAGAGTAACACCATGTTGGAAGTAGCGGTGGTAGTTTTGAATTTTGCTTGTTAAGCTAATCCCACGGGCGTATACACATGCATAGAAGTGCGGTTTGTCTGTAGGCTGGTGATGTAACCACATGTACTGCCCCTGTGACATCCAACATGGCATTACTTAACTTGACTGTGACGAGACACTATAATAGACATTATAATGCTTTCCAGGAGTTATTCGTAGTTTCTACATCTGATCAAGGTTCAGATTAATCAATTACATATTGATTAATAGATAATTGGCAATGTTTACCTGGAATTGATTATTACATATTGATTAATAGATAATTGGCAATGTTTACCTGGAATTGATTATTACATATTGATTAATAGATAATTGGCATTATCTTACCTGGAATTGATTATTGATAGAGATTTGAGTGCTATAGTAAGCCATGAGTCTGTCATTGCTTCTATTTCTGCTCTTAGTTGTAGCCACTGTTCTCGCTTCTGAGGCCCCAGTAAGCCCACCGGCAAACCTGAAGGGTGAAAAAACAAGTCTTTAGAAATTGTAAATTCACATCTTTTGAAAAGTTGGTAACATTTGATAGCAAAATACATTGTAACAGGGTAAACACATAATAGTCAACATGGTAAACAAAACTGATTTTAAATTATAAAGGTGTCACTTCTGTTCTTCTATCTGCTCATATCCATATTGCAAGAAAGAAACTAAAAGTGATCACTGACCAACTTACTTCAGCCTTTAATGCTCTGCGTGCTGGCCATAGGCTTCAACATAAAAAGTCCAAATTTTGAGATCTTTTCTCAAAATATCAAGAGCTATTGTAAGAACAACTGAACCAATAGTGAGCATCTTTGTACTTCTTATAATGCTGTAAACATGTACAATTCAGACATTTTGAAGTTTTAAAGAAATTGTGGAACTTGCTGTCTGCCTTTGACACTTGTGTGAAGAGGGTTAATGGCGTATTTTACCCCAATTTAAAAGAGAACATAATGAAGATGGTCCTATTACACAGCCAGATTGTGTAACAGAGGCAAAATAGATACCATTTTAAGGATTCTGGCTGTGTAAAATATGCCAGAAAGTGGACTTACCCCCAACATTGTTCCTATATGTGCTGTACATTTCCTTTATTCTCCTATATCTGTATGCCAGTTTCCTCATCCAATCAACTCCTCCCCTTACACCGGTTGCTAAGCACAGATTTGCGCTAGTGGCTGCAGCATGAAAACCATCAGTGGCAAAATTGTAGTTGCTATGGAAACAAATGAAACACAATAAAGACAAATAATTAATAGACATAAACATATATAAACTGAGCAGTCTGTTTTATCCTCTTATCTGAATATATTTTTCTTGCCCCCCTTTTTTCCAAAATTAGTTTATTTTAAATTAGACCTGGCTCCATTTATCAGTGAGCGACGCCCTCAAATAATGAGCACGGAAGAGTGGGAATCATGCAGATAAGTGTGGACAGAAATAAGCCAACCTTCACATTGATGGCATAGCTAGATCAGCTTTAATGGGTGAACGGTACCAGTCTGTGCTGATGTCACAGACCCTCCCTAGCACTAAACCAATTGGGCAATTCCAGTTGAAATCCATGACACTCCCTATGGAAGACATGGCATGGTCTTAACCTTGCACACAGGGTGTGTGAATTTCAGAAGGGGATACCTGCATGGGTGTCTACATTTGAAATATGCACCCCCTGTGTGTGAGATTAAAGTCATGTCTTCTATAAGGGATGTATGGACTTCAACTGGAATAGTTCATTGCACACCAGTATTCAGTTCTACATGGATCTGGATCGGTTCGCCATGAACCGATCCAGTTCTATATGGAAGCAGAATAATCTCAACAATCATTTGAAACAGATTTTATAGCGAACACCATTTATTATAATACTTCCAAATTGTATTCATAGCAACCAAAGTTAATCTTACAGAATTGCTTATAGACAGATAATGGGACAAAGAGACACAAAGTTTGATACAAGGCATTCACCTGCCACACCGAAAGTGCTTTTATTGCCATTACTCACTTCCAATATATAATAATCTTAGCTCAAGAATGTATATATAACTAAGCATCAACAAATATCAGATTTAAATTCTTACTATCAAAAAAAGTTATTCAGCATTATACTTTTATAAACCAAACAAAGCTATTAAGCATTACTAACAAAGACTTGTTATCAATTCCAATTTAAATTTTTGTTAATGATTCAATCAAATGGTGGAAAAATGATCAAAATAATCAAATCATCCTACCCAGATCCTTACTATTCCTTGCTGCCACTAATGTTTTGTTTTATAATAATTACAACAAAATGTACCAATCTTACTACTACCTCATAACAATTATCTCATTAATCATCATTATCAATATCAGTATCTTCCTTTTATACTATACTCCACAATTTCAATAAACGATTTGCTATAATAAAAGGTTATGCAAACAAATTTTTCATCACGGGTAGAAAAGGGGACCTCAATTCTACCAAAGAGTTCCCTCAGGATATAAAGGAACTCTGCTTATAAACTAAATATACACCACGGGTAGAAAAGGGGACCTCAATTCTACCAAAGAGTTCCCTCAGGATATAAAAGAACTCTGCTTTCAAACCAAACATATACACCACCGGGTAGAAAAGGGGACCTCAATTCTACCAAAGAGCTCCCTCAGGATATAAAGGAACTCTGCTTATAAACTAAATATACACCACGGGTAGAAAAGGGGACCTCAATTCTACCAAAGAGTTCCCTCAGGAGAGAAAAGAACTCTGCTTTCAAACCAAACATATACACCACCGGGTAGAAAAGGGGACCTCAATTCTACCAAAGAGCTCCCTCAGGATATAAAGGAACTCTGCTTATAAACTAAATATACACCACGGGTAGAAAAGGGGACCTCAATTCTACCAAAGAGTTCCCTCAGGATATAAAGGAACTCTGCTTTCAAACCAAACATATACACCACCGGGTAGAAAAGGGGACCTCAATTCTACCAAAGAGTTCCCTCAGGATATAAAGGAACTCTGCTTTCAGACCAAACATATACACCCAAGGGTAGAAAAGGGGACCTCAATTCTACCAAAGAGCTCCCTCAGGATATAAAGGAACTCATGTTTTAAACTAAATATACACCACCGGGTAGAAAAGGGACCTCAATTCTACCAAAGAGCTCCCTCAGGATATAAAGGAACTACTAACCCTTTTTTACTTCACTTGCAGCAAAGACCCATTGAAATATATTCCCAAAAGGAAGATTATTTCATGATACAACTAAATATACAATTAACAAATAATTCCAAACAAATTACCATCAAATTAAAATCAACATAATATTATTTTGTTCACCTGACAACAAAATTTATATTTTCCCATTACTTCACCCCTATTTGGGTGGGTGGGTGGGACAAAAACCATCCTTCCGTGTGACAGACAAAAACCAAATGATACCATGCAAATACTAAGCAAAGAGAGCATAGCCAATGAAGATGCTGGAAAGCTGATAAAATGCTGTTTCTAAGCAACCAGCACCCATGAAGCATTATGAATGACAAGGAACTTTGCTAGGAAGATTTGGCTGCTCTTACGGTCCCTTAAAGATGCATGCATGGCTTCCCAAACCCTTGACCCATTATCTACTTAAGCAATTGGAAGTTTTTAAAAGATTCATAAATTCACTTTTTCAAACCTTATTGCTTATAGACAGATAATGGGACAAAGAGACACAAAGTTTGATACAAGGCATTCACCTGCCACACCGAAAGTGCTTTTATTGCCATTACTCACTTCCAATATATAATAATCTTAGCTCAAGAATGTATATATAACTAAGCATCAACAAATATCAGATTTAAATTCTTACTATCAAAAAAAGTTATTCAGCATTATACTTTTTATAAACCAAACAAAGCTATTAAGCATTACTAACAAAGACTTGTTATCAATTCCAATTTAAATTTTTGTTAATGATTCAATCAAATGGTGGAAAAATGATCAAAATAATCAAATCATCCACCCAAGCACATCGCTCTCGATGAGCTTGCTATAACCCTCCCCTCCCTCCCCCTCCCTCCCCAGGTTAGTGAACATCATATTTAACTTGTATTCATGATGTGAGCATGGTTGCTAGGTGTTTTGTTTTTGTTTTTCACTCAACAAAGGATCCATGCTCTAGGCAAAATTATTTTATATAATATGCCGGCACAGTCTCAAGGGTCTGTGGTACAGGCCCTAAGTTGTGAATTGTTTAGACTTCACTCACTACTTGCACCAAACAAAACTGATAAACTGATCACTTGCACAGTAATAATTCACGCAATACTTTGGAGAAACCCCGGTAGAGCGGGCTAAAAACAAAAAAAACAAAACTGCTGAACAATATTTTTGGAGAAAAAATTGAGAATGTACGGAATACAATGACCCCATGCTTTCTACCCCATGTCAACCTGGTGATTGAATTCCGCACTGTATCAGAGCACAGTTGCAACTCTGGGTATCTGACAGCTTTTAAGCTGTCAGCAGCAATTGTTTAGGTTATTTTTTTTAAAAACAATTCCAACAAAACAAAGAGTATTCAAAATTTTTTTTTACTTTACTGTGTGTGCTCTGTAGTGCGACCGGACCTGGATTGATCACAACCACACAACGCCCAATCGCCATAGGACCTATTTGTTATGGTGTAACATGAAAAATTCAAATATGGTAATTAAGCCAAGGGCGCTCAATGCCTATATTTTCATGTTGCTTTAGACAATGTTAGAGACTATGGATAATATGCATGCAGCAACCAACAACTCAGTGAATGTATAAAATACAGTATTCTTGAATTACTTTTTCCCCTCATTTTGAAAAATAATACTAGTAATACTAATTCATTTTGATTACCATGAATACCGTCATTACAAAATGTAGATCAGTGAGCTTAAATATTTTGCACTCAGACCTTCAGATAACTTACTGCATCAAATTAACTCTTACTAATTAATACTTGAATTTAACACAGTTGTTTGTCATTCTTGCTTGAATGGAAATCCATTCCATTGATTTGCATAAATTCTGAAATCATTGGGACATATAATTACTTTACCAAGTGCTATTTACCCAAACACCCTAAGAAAATAGAATGACTCCCAACCCAATTTGACTGAGAATCATTGAACCAATCTGCATTGAACACTATGATTTTTGATGCCTTTTAGTATTGGTGATTGAGACTATTCCACTCTTTGTTCACTAATAGGCTAACAATTTAAAGCTGTTCTTAACTTTGAAAGAATCTCAAAATCTAAAATGCATTTTCCTTCCAATTGGATTCACATTTCTTACTGGAGAATCAAACAACTTCTCTGGATAACTATAAACACCTACAGGAATATTGAAACAGGCTATCAGCACTTTTAAATGAGAAAGATATTTTCGGGATATAGTAAATTGTTATCTTCTCCCAGACACAACGGCAATATGACAAGAACATTTTATTACTAGTAAATTAATTAAATAAAAGGTATGATTAAACAAACAGAACCATGGATCAGGTAATACAAACTTAACCAAATTTTAATTAAAAGCATGCAGAGATTAAAGAGTTACAATACATGTAGTCATAACAAGGTGGGTGACTGACAAAATAAATAAACAATTTGAGAAGATAGTGATTCTTGTCAAGATCTAGTGCATGTAACAGGAATAACGCTAACATATAAACATCCAGTCATAAAGCAGTATGCAATTTTTAACCAATTTAAATATATGTCATATTGTTATATAATACTAATGACCATTTGTTACATTAACCTAATTTAAGTAACTATGATTTGTATGTGTATTACACAAAGTATATCTAGACTAATTGTAGCTGCACTTATATCCAGATAATTAAACAAAATTTAAAAATACATTACAGTACATGCAATACCTTCATTTAAATCATATAGACATTTTGTTTGAATTCTGATACCTATTATATTTTCTTGATGATTAAATCCAAGTCACTTTACTGATGGTCCACTTCCGATTTATGCAATTTATTTCAGCAATTTTGTGTCATTGTCTGTAATAGTCTCCATCCACATATTTTGTTTCATTTTCGATTCCTATAGAATTTCCTCCATTGTAAGGAACAGCTTGGACAAGTAGCTTTTATGCTGTTAATATCAACATAAAGTTTATGATCCCAATGTCAATCACAGCATTCCCCCGCCACACCATTATTGTATGGACACCTTCAAAGAGTAGTTTTTGCTCTGTTAACATCAACATCGAGTTTATATGATCGCAAATGTCAATCATGATGTTCCACCTCCACACACATAAGCATGTTCCCATCACATTGGTACCAAAGTTCAGTTACATTTACACATGATGATAACACTTGATGTCTGTAATACTGTATGGCCATGTATCTAATTTGTTTGCTATTGATAATTCAATATATTCGCATGATCATTTTTTGCCAAATCATCATCCTCATGCATATTTGCAATTTGCAACCGTTAAATGTGCAATTTGTCTATTTAATGTTCTCACAGTCACACAGAAGTGGGCTGCAGGAGTCTCTCCCCACAGCTGATCAACCTTGTAGGGTAGTCTAGCTGATGCATATAAATGTTTGTCACTTCAGAACTGACGGTTTTAATTCAACACTCTCGATGTCCCCAAAAGTCAACATCAAAATCAATGTTAGTATACATCCCATCCAGCATTCCAGCTCATACCAGCTCTGAAACAAAACACAAAAAACAGACAGCAAAGAGCAACAACACCAGTGGGATATATCCACTAGACTATATAGGCCTAGTTGTTTTGTTGTTTTTTACTTCTACAATGACAAATGACCTGTTGAATGTAACTTGTCCAGGGTGATTGTTACCAGTTCCAACTAACAAACAGATCAGGGCCTAAAATTGTATTTATAAACATACCAGCCATGTTTTTCCATGCTCAAACAAGTTCAAAACAACATACTTAATTGCTTATTCATTTTTTTAATTTATTCCAAGTTCCAAATAAGACATAACAGGGTCTACAATTGTATGTATTAACATATCAGCCATATTTTTTCCATAATCATACTTTTTACATTCATTCCAAGTTCGACTGATGATAGAACAGGGCCTACATTTGCGTTTAAAAGCATATCACCCATATTTTTCCGAGTATAGAAGCAATTTACCCAACTCTCAAAATACTTGCCTATCGGATAAACAGGAGAATTATAATGCTCAAGATAACCGAGCACTTTTTCCATCTACACTCGACAATAAGAGATCTTAGGCTTACGCCTCTGAAAAACTAGACAATTTACTTCATTTATAATCAGTATTGAATCAAATTGAATCTACTCATAACTAAATTAGTTGAATTAAAAAGTACTTGCCCATTCAGAAACATCGTCCACTATGCAAAGTCCAGCTATCGATGATACGCTGTAGATCTGCATGTTGTGCTGTGTCTGCTTTTACTCTAAACAATTACTAAAGCAGAGCCAATAGTCATCACCATTGAAGCAATCTATAGTAGACCCACAACAGTACTACTTAGTTTGTAAAGTAAAACCCTGATCATATCATTGTGTGAAAATACACCAGAGAACACAAAACAAAAACCATCCTTCCGTGTGTGACAGACAAAAACCAAATGATACCATGCAAATACTAAGCAAAGAGAGCATAGCCAATGAAGATGCTGGAAAGCAAAAATGCTGTTTCTAAGCAACCAGCACCCATGAAGCATTATGAATGACAAGGAACTTTGCTAGGAAGATTTGGCTGCTCTTAAGGACCCTTAAAGATGCATGCATGGCTAACCAAACCCTTGACCCATTATCTACTTAAGCAATTGGAAGTTTTTAAAAGATTCATAAATTCACTTTTTCAAACCTTATTATAGTAAACCAATGGCTGAATCGATCTCTTCCTTTATTTACATCATAACACAACATGTTGAAAATCATCCTAAATAAACAAAACCTACTATATACTAATACCACCCCACCCTTCCCTCCCTGGCATTCCAAATCTTACCCAAACTACAACAGGGCAGTAAACATAGTAAAGATCTGACTATCTTAATCAACTTGGGAACACCTTACTATGTTTGCGGAGTTGATGCGGGGTTATCAAATATGGCATTACATTATGGCATGTATGTACACATGGTTGGCCATGCAAGCAAGCTATAGACAATGATAACATATTGACTCCTAGGAGATGATGACAGAGGAGAGGAAGAGTGAGCATCTTTAAACCAGTTGACAAGTCGGGTTTTTAAGAAGGCAAACAAGAACAAAATATGACGGACTGATGGATTATAACATCAAAATGCCATATAATTCTAAATAATGAACATTTTCAACACATTTTTTGCAATCTAATCAAACTTGGAATAGCATTGGAAGTGCTTGTGTATGGTGGTTGCAAGTACAGTCTTTTAGAACCTCTTCAAATGTTTTGTCTTTTTTGTGACTTAATGATATGATAAAAATGGACTGGTACAAACATACCCAATTGAAGGATGATACCTTAGCAACACATTTTGATGAAATACACCGAGGCTATCCCACCCCACTGACCATTAAGTGAAATCTAAAACGACAGCTAGTGCCCAATGGGCTATTTTCATGTGGGCTATCCTTTTTATTACTAAGAAAACTGTAAATAGCTGGAGCAAGCATAAATGTTATTTTAATGACCCTGTCCTATATATCTCAAATGATGGTCTCTGCCGATGAAATTGAATGTTTGCCGTCACCGAGTAGAGACCGGAATATGACATCATAACATAGTAGATGTTCACACTCGCTATAGATAGGGTGGCTTACATAAACAAGTCTCATGGATTGATATCATGGCCGACGGATGGTGCGTTGGATATGTTGGCTCATTTTTTATAATATTTATATTCATTAGCAGAGTTACAACAAATTAGACTGCTAAATAGACTAAAATTATGCTATTTTTTGTATAATAATACAAAGAGGAAAATGATGTAAAATGGCAAACTCTGTGGACCATATTGCCATGACAACAACGAATAATAAATTAGCTATAAATCATGAATTAAGACATTACCTAAAATTTGCATCACACTTTTATTTTTACTATCAGCATTTGAAGGAAGAAATCAAGGGAAATTTTATCTATAATTTGAGCCCAGAAATGTCTCTTTTCAGTTTCTTTCAACCAATTTTGCCCATCAGCTTGTCACAAATTCATTTCTCACTGTCAATGTTTTCTCTTCTGATACTGCTAACTAAACCCCCTCTACAAAATATATTCAAATAATGTCTACAAGAATGACAGGTATGCTATCACTAAAATCTCAGTTCAACGCTCCGATTGCTGGTCAAACTTTGCCCACAACGGCGCCTATGGATATCGCTCTCATTTTGCACTTCTAATGTGGCAATGGATAAAGATATTATTACACCCCGAGTTAGTCATTATCGCTACGCACATTGTGCTGCCATAAAATTGACAATTTCTACCTTTTTTCCCTATCTTTTATCTCTGTCTTTCTTTTGTGTACTCTCTTTTTTGTTTTTTTGATGATAGTTTCAGGAAATTTCCACTGGGCCCTGTATAATGGATGAATATCAATCAACGCATTTGGAGCATAAAATGAGTGGTTTGGCGCTCGGGGAGCATCCAATCTCGAATCAGGAAACACAGTGAAGGGCAGACTGCAACCAAGACATACATTAATACCGAAGACTGCTCGCAATATGTACGTTGTCGCGACAGAAAAAATATATATCACAGCTACGAATGCGGATATTTAGATTGTATTTCTGGTGGGAATTACAGGAGTTTAGATGGAGAAATATTGAATTGGTCGTAAATAGCCTGTCTGAGAAGTGGCAGGGATTTTTTAGGTAAGCTTAAAACTAAAACAGAATTTTGCTATTAGAAACTTGTATTCAGCATAGAATGAGTAATTTTTATGGTGGGGTTGGAAATAAATGTTCAAATGAATATTTATCACATGATAATTGAACCCAAACAAAAGACAATACTCAACTGACATACACGACATCATTTACCAATTTATGTTGAATTCATTAAATCCCTACAATGCTTGACTTGTTGAGCTATCTAATGATCATTTTAGCTCAATATATCAACTGATCCCTTTCTTACAGTGTTTTTGATTGGTTGATAACACACTATAGTCAACCCAAGTTTTAAAAAAACTTCCAGATATTTAAGTTCAATCCTCTTTAACCATACCTCCATTCTTACCATGCAGCTGATTGGCTCAATAAATTACGCTTTTGTTCTTGTAACCAATCAGGAGGTAGTACTCAAAGGGTTAACACTCTTCAGCCCTATCACCATTCTTACCATGTTGCTGATTGGCTCAAAAAATTACACTAGTCTTCTAGTAACCTATCAGGAGGCAGTACTCATGGATTAGTGGATCAATTACTTGTGACTCCATCAAGCAAAATGTGGACAATGTTGTGAAAAATTAATCAAATGTTTGGATCATGATTACAAACTTGTAATAATAAGTTTTAATTTCATGTAAAATTGTAAATAATGCCATTAAATGTGACACTAAAGCCTAGTTATAGTTGAGAACATTGCGTATTTATTAAACAAGAAAGTAATAAGGATTTGAATGGTAAATTAACTTATAAACTCATGTGAAGTAGTTGGATATCTAGGCTATGCACAGTCTTAAAACATACCGTAATAATGATCAACATTATCCTAATTTTTCTTGATTGACTCACAAATGATATAATTGGTATTATGGTTAATTATTTATTTTAATGATTAAATTAATTAGTTATTTTAATGACTGATTAATGATTAAGATAATTAACCATAATACCAATTATATCATTAATTAATTAAATTATATTAAAATTACCTTAAATCTTGACCATTGTCATCTGATGCTACATCATCAATATGAACTTGATCACATTCCTGTAGAAGAAAATACAAAAGAAAAAGACAATCATTAGATTGAGAGGTAAATCATTACCCACTGCCTTTGCAATAGTGTTGTGTTCCATATTTAGGTGTCCTGTGCCCATATTTAGCTGTCATGTGCCCATTTCAGATGTCCTCATTTACTTTGAAGGTTCCTCATTCCAGAAGCAAGGTTCATTATTTTGAAGGCTCATTATTATAAGATCTATCATTTTAAATCTTATGCTTATTTCTAAATTATTAGAAATAAGTTATCATTCAAGACTGTGCATGAAGTTGGTAATTCAAAATTCTCTCCCCACCCAAAACAACCCCCCTTTTGTAAAAATGAGCCTAAATTACCATTTTGGGACCACGCTTACTATTGTAGCCTTTGACCTTGAATCAGACTTTTATCCATTTTAAAGTACTGGCAAAGCACAGCCCCGCAAAATTTCTTGCCATGATTCTATCACATATTTTTTTCAAAACCTCTTTTTCTGTACCAATATCTATCATCAAATATTATTCATTTATTTAAAAAAGAGTCCCATTTTGCATTTCAAAATGCATCTTATGCAACTTAACTTCAACTAAAATAACCTGTTGTACTACTGGTCTGGGTAACAAACAAAGCTGAGTGTGTGCTCAATAACGATCATACACACAAACTAAACAGATAAACATCCTTCATAAATAAGCACTTCATGCTCTCTTCTCTCCCCGATCGAAACTGCTGCTTGCTGCTTGCCGAGCAAAAACAAGCACTCCACATAAAAATAATAAACGCTGTCTGTTATTCCTGGCAAGCTTAACCATCTAGCAAGCAGCAGGCAAAACCAGGTATGATGATGATGATGAGGATAAGATGGGGAGAAATGAGAGGATGAGGATATGATGATGATGATGATAATAATGATAATGATGATGATTATGATGATGATGATGATGATGGATGATGATGATGATGATGGTGATGATGATGATGATGATGATGATGATGATGATGGTGATGATGATGATGATGATGAAGGTGATAGTGATGATGATGATGATGATGATGGTGGTGATGGTGATGATGGTGATGGTGATGATGGTGGCAGCAATGAAGATGATGATGATGATTATGACAAGATAACGATGATGATATTGATGACAACGACAACTATGATATTATGAAGATGATGATGAAGATAATGATGAAGATGATGAAGAAGATGAAGATGATGATGGTACTGACATTGGTGATTGATAATTGAAAGCAAATGAAAGAAAACAGTTAAAATAGATCAACAATTTACGACCAACACTTGGGCAAAATCTATATTTATTAAACACACAGAATTCTAACGTATCCACCAATCTTTGACACTATTTTGTCTACCTAATGAAAATACTGGAATTACATGTATGTAGATGGTAGAAGATACTCCTAATCTAATCGGGTTATTGTTAGACCATCAGTGGGCGGATGCAAGGAGGATTATCATCTTCCCTTTACATAAATCCCAGATAACATCGTCAACAAAATAAAATCTTGAAGAGGAGGTGGGATGGTCGCCTGAGAGATGCGATGAATTGAAAAAGAAAGGGAAAAAAATATTGTCAAG
Source organism: Amphiura filiformis (assembly GCF_039555335.1). NCBI lineage: Eukaryota > Metazoa > Echinodermata > Ophiuroidea > Amphilepidida > Amphiuridae > Amphiura > Amphiura filiformis. The sequence goes on along the minus strand of NC_092644.1, from coordinate 60,504,617 downwards.
TAAGTTGGATAATGGCAACGCTATGTAATTGCCCATGGCTATGCCATTAGTATGCTGTTTCGTTGTGGCAGATAGGTCTCTAATCAGCAACGCAGGCTAATGACCAGCTTCTTGCTTGCAAGGGTCTGTTTGTTGCTTCATCTCTCCAGTGAGCAATTATTATATCAGTTTTAGCTGGTTCCCACTTTCTTACCATGGTGCTAAGCAACAGGCTACACATGAACTGATTCAAATTGCAAATATGTTGTTTGTTTTACCTCGTTAATAATTGAATTAACATTTTTCCTGTATTCAATCAAATTTAGAGCATTATAATCAAACTTCATTTTTTCCTTTCGTTTGTAATCTTCCCTAATCTACTTGCGCTGCAAATCATCCTGTCATGAGACAAAGTAGTAGTAGGACACTGGGAATCTTGCCAATACATCTCCCTACCACCCAAACCATCCCTTGTGCTTGCTAACTTTGTGTAACACCTGATTTAATCAGTTTAAAACGTGCACGAGGGACGACACATTTCGCTTAGCTCCATCTTTCCCGGCTTCTTGTATCACATCTATAGCAAAGCTATACACGCACAGGCAAAAGAAAAAATAATAATAAATCTTATTCATCACCACAGGGTCGCACAATGGAAAGAAAAGATCGGAACAGAGATACATATATGTAGGCTTGGGGGCATGGTTGCCCCATTGGACCAAGCTTAGCTGTGTTAAGACATCAGTGTATGCTTCCTTTGGGAGTACGAAGTCTCTAACATGTCTAATGTTAGATGAAAACAAGGAAAACCTTAGTACTGACAGAGTCCTTCTACAGTGATATGGGCAAAAACGTTGGATACTGTGACATTTCATTTTTTAAAGCTGAATGCGTTATGGTTATTTTGTTCCAATTATAGAAGCTATTTTTTGAACAAACCAATCTGGATGAATTAAATAGAGTGCATTCTATGGGGAGCGCTTTTCCTTGCATAAGCTTTCTTCTGGAACATGCGAGAGAGAGAGCTTTTGAGGGGAAATAATCTTATTATTTTTAATACAAATGACGTTGTCATGCTTGTGTTTCATGATCTTTTGCTTTGTACAGTAGTAATATTTTAGACTTATTCAAAACACCAACTTTACTAGTTTTCAAAGAAATCCAAATATGTAATTATTATTATTATTATTTTGAAAATCAAATTCTACACTTAAAAAGAGTTAATCGAGATAAAATCAAGGCAAAAAGGTCATGCGTGAACCTCACCAGCGTACAGTCTGCAACTGTTTTATGTTACCAATATGTTTCTTTCAACAATAATCTTAAGACAGGATTTAAAAGCTAGGAAAAACCAACTGCAACCTTAAAACCTCTTTTGTCTGCTAACCTCAATGTACATTTGAAGAGAGAACTTAATCCTTGACTGTCAAAATATTGTAATTTTGATTGTGTTCAGCAGCAAGCAAGGTCGATATTATTCAAACGGAGAAGTCTGTTTCAGGCAAAATATACACATTAAAATAATTTTGACAAATGGTAATTATATAAATTGCCCGCAACTGTAAATGACAATACTAGAAACAGTCCTCCGCCATATTGATGTGGGCAAGATATTTTTTTGTTCAATTATAATCCTAACAGCATACAGTGCGACTAATAATTATTACTTCTGCAAAAATTTGTAATACTTTGACAAATGGATATCTGCAGGGGGATAAATTATCAAATATGCACACAATACTAGAAATTCACTTAAATGCCTGCTAGAAGGTTCTAATATATGGGTCGCTATCACAAAGCAACAGGCGGCGGTGGTGTCACAAATAAACTTAATTGGTTGCGCTGACGCTTTTCATATTAAATTGACAATATTGCCAACTTCTCACACCGAGTTAATACGCTGGCATTGTTTGCTAATGGCGGCTTTAAGCTTTCTTCTCTTTCAAATATGAAATTGCACATTTATATCAAGGAATTGCCATATCATAGGGCTCTTCAAGGAAACTTTGCAACAAAGAATTCATTTGGGTTTGTTTAAAAGGAAAAAAAAATATGCATTTATTCTTTTCATCCAATGAATACTATAAACTAAAAGGAAATATCAATATTTCATAGACCGAGTCTTAGCAACCATTTAATATCAATATTGTGATAAATTTGTCTCACTCTTACTATGTTTAAGAAACAGGAATAGAAAGATATTCAATCAGAAAGACAGACAAAAATGAAGCCAAGGATGTGTGCAATGTATAAGACCTACACCAAAAAGACAGGGCAGACAGAAAGAGTCACTCATAACTAAAAAGGATGTGATAAAAACATAAAGACTCATTGCCCATTAATAAAGTAAACCTGGGGATTCGGAGTGGAAAGTTAGGTGCAGGGCTGTATGGTAGTTTTGTTATCTTTAGTCATTTTGGTATAGATTTGGGTTGCAATTTCAACAAAACTATTTTAGAGAAGATTTTTCCCAAACTTTTCACTAGCCTTGATCAAGGCTTCCTCCTTACTTTTTCTCTATTCATGCTCTTCCCCATGTATAATCAGTGGTAGAAGTATATAGGCCTATCATATACCATTGTATACTTCACTCTCTAAAATTTTTAGTCAGGTCAGATTTTTTGTGTAGGACGAAAGGTGCTGGCAACATGAGCTAGGGAGGAAGTGTGCCTTGTGGGGTGGGCGTGGCATGGTGTGCATTTTGCTCAAACACTACCCCTGCAGTGCACAGTATGCCTGGAGTAAAGTAAAGATAAGAAAGTCCACTATCTGGCCTCAACAATTCAAATGTCAAACAAATTTGTACAAAGATGATGGTAAATAATTATTTCGAAACAGAAATTTTTGGAAGATGTGGCAAAGCTTCCATGACTTTTACATTCACTAACTATGGACACCAAAGGACTTGAAGCAAGTCTAACTTTTCACCAAAATCTGGAAACTTTCAGCAATTTGTCCACTGTCCAGACTTGGGCAAATCTGCTATAATCTTGTGCAGAAATAATAGTAAAATAAATATATTTTTGGGTCTCTTTTTTGTCACATTTGGTATATATTTGGGATATGTTTTTGGAATCCCAGCAGCAAATCTCTTATCCAAAAACAAGAACCTCCTCTGAATGTAAAACATAGCCAGATTCCCATTTGTCAACCAAATAATGTCTTTTACCTGAAATGTGTGGCATAATAAGTGATAGTACCAACAAAACAGAAAGTGTCATGATTACATACATACATACATAAAAGTATTAATAAAGCACCTTTAAAATTTATCAAAGCACTGAACAAGGAGAAAAAGGATGGGAAATTTTTTTGACACAGTACCTCGTCAAATAAATACATCCAAACACCAAAAGTGAACAAATTTACTTGTAGAACCTCAACTAGTTGTCCAATCAATGTTCACCCTCTCTTTAGAACTGTGCAATTTTATATGTTTTTAATAGACGGTGCAACATTGTGATCACCTGACAGTTGCCATGTGACTATACGACAGGACCGACCGACGGCAATTTGTGTCTCTAACCACTCCATATTTGGCAAAGTAAACTAGAAGGTTGTGAAACTGTTATCACCGGAGGGATGCAGGCTATTAGTAGTGGGAAGGAGTATTGAAGGGGCTGTATTTACCACATACATCATGTCGCTGCTCACGGGGCGTAAAACACTGAGAACAAAAATATTACTCATGCCGGTGCGCGTCCGCAATTGGGATTTGGCCAAGATTCCTATAATTTGGATAACGTGGTATAGTATTGGTTGAGGTGGTAGTCTTTAAGAGAAGTCTGATGAAATTTTTGGATGTTTTAATTAAATTTGGGGTATGATGAAAATCTTTGTAAGCTTATCAGTAGACCTTATAAAGGGGTTTATCGGGCAATGTTAGTCTGCATTACCCTACCCCACCCCCATACCTTGTGTATGATGATTACAAGGTTTAGCAGGTCAAATTGGAGCAATATTGAGGACGAAACTAGACTAGGCTTGAAGTTTGAACTAGACAGACTGTGCCTAAGTCCAGGGCAGAGTTAGGTCTTTTTTTCTATTATGTCTCCTCTCATTCCAGCTGCCAGCCCGAGGGGCAATTCCCAGTTGACGTGCTCCGGAGAATCGGCAAAGAGCGCAGTTCGCCCCGTGCCTGAGGGCTGTTTTTCTTTCATCTCGAAAATGACAGCGCGAGCTGGGCCGAGCAAGAGGGAAATGCCCGGGGTAGGTTTCCAACGACAGCGAATGTTTTGCACTTGTCTCTATTCTCTAGAGATATGGAGTTGGACATTTCATAAGATGAACGCCAGGGGCAAAACTTTACAAGAGCAAAAAAAAAAGGAAAAAAAAGAGGAGAGAAAATAATGTAGACACAGAGAGTGGGACTATCTAGAAAAAAAAAGACAAATTAGAGGGAAGCACCTTTATGAAATTTGTCTGTAGTTACAGGAAACCAGACTGTTTGCACTTGGTTTCATTCAACTTGTACCAAACTAAAGCAGATAGTCACTATTTTGTGAGACTCCTCCACGGGATGGTGCATCACACTAATTCACCAATGTCAGTCAGGGAATTTGACAATTTGCAAGAAAAGCGTTGCTTCCATTACTCGACTTCTTCATTTGTAAGCTTTAAAAAAAAATTGTCTTGAAAATTTTTTCGCCTTAATAAGATATCTGGTTACCGTCTCTAGGCAACTGTACCAGGTGATGATAATACTTCAGTGTTGTGAAGGCTCCATTGTCAAAATAATGTAGGAAATTTACAGAGGCAAAAAGACAATATCAGCCCCTAACTGTACCAATGCATGATGGGTAATTTGGCTCTACAATGTTACAATGTATATTAAAAACAGAGCCATTTTAATTGGAAACATTCAATCAACATTACTCTCACCTTTAATTTAAAAATACAGCTTACTTCAATCAAATTAAACAAACTTACTCCCCACATCATGCAGGTTTTTTTAATATTAGAAAATTGGGAAAATACCAGCCATAAACCAAACATGCATTATTTCATAGAAGTAAAACCCAATTTTTGTCATTTATCCAATATGCCACCAAGGCAGGCAGCCTAACCACAAACCTGTAACACGATGTCCTTCATAAAATGTAACAATATTTCGTTTATAACAGAAGAGTGAACACACACACACACAAACCGGCTTATATAGATAACGTTTTTCTCCTTGATTTGAGCACCTACGGCAACCAGTCGTTTATTATCTCAACACCACTACAGCCAACTAGCAACAGAATCGCAGCAGGGCTGCAAGAACACAGGCCAATAACCCTTGGGGCAAAAATCTCTACCTGGTTAAAGCAACTAGCAATTTACTCCAAATTTTCCATCAATTTTTTTTCACCCCCCTTTTTGTTTTTAGCCTGGGGTTCTTTGACCAACAAAGATTATACTGTGCCCTGGAGGCAAGTTATCTTTCTTATCAAGGAGGGCCTCTCAAATTTTCAGGCAATTTGGAAAATGGCTTGCAAACATCTTAAGGACTTCATTCTCAATTTCCCTATATCCATTATTTTTTCTTTATATAACATGCTGTTTGAACGAGGAACAATCACAAATTGGTCCATTATTAAGTCATTCAAATTGCAACAGCTCATTTATTTGATTGCTAAATAAACTCGACTAATAACGCTTACCGCACTTTGCAACGCTCGCTGCTCTAATGAGACAGACTTGAAAACTACCAAGAATAAAGTTTTAGGAATAAAAAAAAGCTGAAGTTTCTTTCTTAGTTTTCTCAAGCACTTTAAGTTGATAATTACTGTTGTGAGATAAGCATCTCATTGGAGGAAAAGCAAATAAATAAATAGGTCAATCTAGCAAATCAAATCAGAGGAGGTTTTGTTGAAGGTGATTCACCCTAACCCTACAGCAGTTAGTATGGCTCTATTACCTTACTGTAAAAACCAATGTAGCCACTTTGAGTCAGTCAACCTGTAGGTTCATTTTGTGTGTCCGTAAAGGGGCAATAACCAGAATGCCTTAAAATTCATACTAATTCAGATTTGGGCATTTTTCAGCAAAGTGCAAATATGCTAATAATCAGTGCAAATTGAAAGTTAAATGAAAGTAATTAGATAGACAAAATCTTACATTTAACATGAAGGTAGGACATTATACAGTCTTCATAATTTGTTGAAAATGCATCATTTATTTCCGATCCTCGAGTATACATGTATTAATTGTGCCTCACTGGCATATCTTACGCCATGCTAAGGTGAAGCATATTGGATGCCTAATTTTACTTTTATTCTTTCACAAATGATGCTGATAAATTTGGCAACATGTCAAATATTGGCATCCAAAGCTGTAGCCTGTTGAAATTTTAGTAAAAGTATAGAAGTCTCATAAGTTTAAACTGACTTCCAGCACAGAAATTCAACTAACCTTAAATTTTCGATGTGTCACACACACACATCTCCATCAGAAGAAGTCCTATGATGTTGCACTGGACTTGCCCTTTTTTGACCATTGGCGATATTGGGTTGAATGAAGGCGTTGTATAGTCCATCACAACATCATAGGACTTCTTCTGATGAAGATGTGTGCCACGCATACAAAATTCAAGGTTAGTTGAGTTTTTGTGCTGAAGTCGGTTTAAACTTTTAGAAATTGTTTATCACCAGTACTATGAACTTACATTCGAGTATAGAAGTCATAAGCTTACATACAAAAATTACAACACGAAAAAAACTATTAGAGTGCCGGTTTTGTGTAAACAAATTTCACTTAGGCAATTTCCGGCAACTTAGGCAATTTCGGCCAACTTCTATCCTTACACAGTAATAAACCAGGACCAATACTAAAAAAAATTGTTGCAACCAACAAGTGAACAAATTGGATACCAGCACAATCCAAACTAATAATGATAAGTCAGCAAGTCCCTTGTGTTCACTCAGCTCCTTGTGTAATTTTGTGTGCAACATCAAAAGAGGCAGGAACAAATCATAAGGGAAGACTGTAAGCAATCAATCAGACTAGCCTTGAAGCGATGCAACGTTTTCCCGCTGCTATGAATTGATTTTGGGCATTAGCAAACGACTTGGGACCACGCAAATGCCCTAAACACTGCCGTCCCTCTTACCTCAATCTGATTGGATGTTGATTAATAATATTCGCCAAATTTGTCTTTTCTTGTCTTTTAACAGAGGAGGTGGAACGTCAGGAAGTTTGTACAACGCCCCATGAAAATTGGCATCACAATAGAGATTGGTTGATAGCCTCATGGAGCAGGCAGAAAAAGGTCAAACATTGAGGAAAATAGTTCTTTTTAAATCGATGTTTTGATATCGCACCACAAACAGAGCAAATACATGTTATTTTTGTATTAGATTTATTTCATATTCGATTACAAACTTGAAATCATCTTTCTTAATTGAAACATTTTTTTAGCAAAATCTTCCACAATATGTGTTTTTTTTGGCAAAAATGATGGCACAGCGTAATGTGACAATTTGCCAACATGACTGCATACAGTGATCAATTACAGGCAAACTCACAGAGTGTACAAACTTGAGTCAAGGACCATCAGAAAAACTTGAATCAACGCTTGAGGGACTTTAGGCAAAGTGGCAATTGAATTGTCAACGAAACAAACTAGCTATGGCACAGAGCACATTGCTGGCGGCCATTTATCGATATCTTAACATTCAATTGATGAGGCAGTCGACTAAAATGAATTAAACATGGAAAAACAATTACACTTTGTACGGCACCATGGGGTTTGATAGAAACAGAAACAGGTTATGGAAGCAGTAATTAGGCAACTTTCAACTCTTGAAATCAATCTTTCGGGACCTTAAAATCACACCGACTCAAAGAAATATATGGGCTTGCACTTTTGCTGCTGATAAAATAAAACGCTTTACTTTTGCTTTTAGTAATACATTTGCGTTAAAAATATTCATTGTGCATATTGGTTTTAGTGTGCCTAAGAGCACTCTTCGTTCACTGTGTACCTTTTTGCTGCAATTCTAAGCATCGATGTGCAAAAACATTTCCTATTTGCATCAGTTATCATTATTATATCTATCATAAATGGTAGAAATATGGCTTTCTAGTCTAAACACTTGTCTTGTTTGGCTTCAATGCCAGTCGTCAAAAGCGTTACCGTGACTAAGAGTGTATTTTGCAGCATACATCAGGCACTATGGTTGGCACATCAGAGACACTTAGAAAAGCACAAGGATGCACACAAAAACACTGAATGTAGCAATTTTGTCATGGCGTTTATATTGCCTGCGATGTGTCTTCTTATGATAACACTTTGTGCGTTTTATGACCGCGGCCATCCACGGCTAGAGGGTTCTTCACAATCCATACGACAGTTTCAGCCAACGAGACATGCGTCAAATCAGTTCGGAAACAATAACAAAAGACATTTTGGCTTTCAGTTAGTGGGGTTTATTTTTCCATTGTGAGCGACCTGCCTTATCCAAACACTCCTGTTGTTCATTTGTCTCTCAATCTGAAGCACTAGTTGTCACAAAAAAGGCTGACAAAACTAGAGGATAACATGTTTTTTATCACAATATATTTATTTATCTTTAAAAACGTTGCATAGAAGCAGAAATATACAAAATAACCAATTCAAAAGGGGTACTAAATCTGTCTGAAAAGAATGAGATAAAATGTCAAGTCTGAACAATAATATGAACGCTTTGAATATTTGAGATTAACTCGGCAGCCATTTTGAATACTAATGCATCGGTTGCAATGGTTCAGGGACCTTGTCAGCTAAGCACAATTTGTACTTTCCTATTTTAATGAATTGATCTGATTTAAAAAATACAATTTATTTCCTCTAAATTATGCTATTCTATCTAAAGACAATAAGATGCAAATATCTCGCATTAACAAATACTAAAACAATGCATGTAGTTTTTGTTTTTCATGCATAATCAAAATTGCATCAAAAATAATTACTTATAGTTCAACTACAAATATACAAGCATTAGTAATTAAATGTACCTGCCACGTCAGCCTGCAAATCTTGCCATTTTGTTCACTTCAAGTTTACATAATAAAGCTAAGGTTTTTGTTCTAGTCTAGCATGAATCACAGCCAAGCAATTATTATTGATTGCTGCAATATTTGTCAACATTAATGTCAATCTCACTCAGGCACTGTCATTAAAAAATAAATCAGAAAATCTTCCCCTTCCCCTGCTGCTGTATCCATCAACACAATCATGCCCCGGCAACGCCAAGTTGCAGGGATGTAACAAGTTGTCTTTTTTCCCTCTCTCTCTTGGTAATTTAGCACATGGCATAGAACCTCACAAATTCTCCATCTCTAGAGATTGGCCAATTTTCACTCCCTACCATTGAGTAGTAGGCCCTGCCTGGCGGGGCAATGCAGCCAGACTACATGGAGTCACGGCCGGGCTCGATTTTCTCGCTCAACAAAATTGATTTTTGTTTTCCTTTTCGACGAGGCCTGTGCACGCATCCACCATTCACCTACCATCTTCTGATATTGCCTGTCCTCGACCACCTGTTTTGAGCGGGAACAACTTTTTGTGTGTGCGAAAAAATATTAGCTCGGTCGAAGGAAAAAAAGGCAATGCCTGCGAGCACCAACGCTGTCTCTTACAAATGGACCAATTTTGCAGCAGTTACCTCTTCACCCTATAGGTGCAATTGAGTTTTAAAGCTTTGGATGTTCACGTTTTAATTTGAGGAGCCATCAATATGTGCGTGGTCTTTTGATAGACTAAATGGTGCCACATGTAACGTAATAAAATACAAACCAGCACTGAGAAAACTCATTTAGAATTCTGATCACAAGAAGTAAGTGGAAACAGTTTGTACACTCAATCAAATTGTTTTGCACAGAAATTGAAGACACACAGTGATGACCACATGTATCATTGCATTGTCCTTATGAACAAAACTAATCAAACTGAATGCTCTATATTATAAGAGGCAAACGTTTCATTGCTTAAATGTTGCAGCCAACTGTTTCATTGCTTAATTAAATGTTACTTCCAAACTGGAGAGTGGTATCTACTGAAGATTGCTATCTACTGTAGATAGCACTATCTATACACAGTGTTATCTACTGAAGAAAGTACTAGTAATGGGTTAGGTCAGGGGTGGCCATCCTCTTTGTATCTAAGGACTGCATTGCAAATTTCAACCAGTTTGACAGGCCACATATGGCAATAGAGTGATTACATTATTTTTCATTTTTGTAAGAAAATGTTCTAAGACTGTGCTGCCCACTTTGGACATTGTTAAGGGCCGCATGTGGCCCAGAGGCTGTAGGTTGCGGCCCATGGCTTATGTAAATATCAACAGTAGACAAACTTAATGTACATCATCACAGTGTCTACCTACCTCTAAATCATTGAAAAACAGGTGAGTGTCTGCTAAATTGAAGATCATCTCTTCCATTCGTAATCCTAATGATACTGAGGCTGGGGCATCCTGTAAAGACAAGAAAACAACAGAAGAAAATGGTTAAACTTAAACACTTGAATATACTATATAAGATTTGACAAGAAATGGCCTGGAAGTAATACAATAACCTATTAAATATATAGCTTGTTTAGTATTTAAAGCAAATCTTGGATTACTCTAAAAGGTGACTCCATCTGTATATATGTCCAAGCTTCTTTTGAACTCTCAGCCCAGCTCTCCCCAAGCCTCTACTGAACTCTGACCAAGATCACTTGTAAACATGTAAACTAAAACTCCCTCCTGAAACTGCTGCCCTATCCAACTCATTGTCCGTCCTCTCTCCGTCCGGAAACTATCAGTACATATAATACAATGTAAGCTTATAGTAACACAAAAACTTGTATGAAAACATGACACAAGCCAAGCAATACAATATCACTGAGGTATTTTCATCTTGACATAGGAAAGATGATCTGAGTTTTGTGTCTGAATCTGGGTTTAAGTTGCTTTTCCTTAAAGTATAAGTTTCATCGGCAGTATAAGTTGTGTACACAAGCCATACTGAACCTTTAGTTGTACTGCTGAGTGATGGGGGTGCATGTGTCAAGTGGGAGAAAAGGATCTAAGGGAAATTATAGATGGATACAAGTGTGCTGACTGGTATAGTTTTACCTCAGAGGTGTTCCCTCTGACATCATGCCTACTTTGAATCTACACTTCATCTTCAACATCCTATTATTTTCACAAACTGTGATTTATGAACACTGTATGAAATTTAAAACTTGGTAATTTTAAAATATCTGGAGATGTATATCTTTCATTGCTGGATCAATAGAAAGTTTCAATTATTTTGATCTATTAAACATTTTGTTCTGAATTGTACAGGTGATGACTGTGAAAATTAAACTGTGTGAAATTTGCGGGTTTTATGAAATGTATCCAATTCAAAGGGCAAGGTAAACAGGAAGATGGTTCAACATTTTGTTGATAGAAAAGTTGAGTGGGCACTTATAGGTGTAATTAAACCAACATAAACGCTTTTGTTTTTAAGATTTGTTAACAATACTTGCATATAGAGTGCTCTTCAAATGAGGAAATAAGAGGAGGGATGATAATTGTAAAATTAGGCTGTTACTGTTGTTTCATTTCCACAAATGTAGAATATATGTATAGCATCATAGGCAATGGGCTCTGATCATATTATGATTTACAGTACATGACTAAAATACAGCATTTTTTATTAAAAGGGCAGGTTCAAGATGGTCAAAATGGTCACTGTCATGTTAATAGCGATTGAGTTTGCATGATTTAACAACTTACTAGGGGATTGTAACCAAGGTCCACTACACTAGTGATTTTTATGGCACAAAAACTAGATTTCCATTGTCCATCTTCTTTGGACTATATATATCCATAGAAGAGGAATCGGATATCTTTATATCCAAAATGTAACTTTACAGGAAAATTATGAGCTAAAAACATCATGGAGTTAGTAAAAATGACTTACAGCATGCATGTGAATCCAGAAGATTTCAAACATTGGGGGGGGGGCTGACAAAACCAAATTTGGTTGATGAATTGGTCTGGGGTTACCTGATGGGGGTTCTTTTCGGAGTCAGAAAATTCGGCAGAAATGGGTAAAAAAAACAAAAAAAAGCAATTTCAATGGTATCTGATCAAAGTTTTTTACTTCACCTGCGAAGACTGAAGAGCATTCAAGCCCCACACCCACATTATGTGGAGGGGGGCTGTGTCCCTGCTAGCACCTGGTTCAGAAGCCTATGCATGCACTATGCAGCCTGCATGCTCACTCTTCAAGTTTGCTGAGCTCTTTGCATTACATTTTATAGGAATCAATGAGGAATACCCTTTAGGGCTACTAATGATATCTTGTTTAGTTTATTTAAAATTTCCCAGTACATATTAAACTTCTTTCAAAAGCCGATTCCCTACCACAATCAATCATAGTTTAAAGGGAATTCCAGCCTGCCTATTCATGTTAACATTAAACAGTTCCTATCCCAAATGTGGCACACACCATGTCTACATAATTTGCCTGTTATGACTTTTGCGCAAAATATTATTTATGTCCGATTTGATTTTACATGATAGAACTGGTTCAAGCGAGAGAGCACGGTATTAATCAAAGTCCCATTGAGAGCCTCTACAAGGAACAGACTTCTACCGACTGTGGAGGTCAATAGGGGTCATGACATCATATTGTTAGATATGGTTACCATGACAACACACAAAAAGCAGAGCAATAGTTCACAGATAGTTTGTGAAATTGTGTTGCCAAAGATTTTTGAGGGAAGTAAAATGTTGGTGTTTTAAATTCCTGCATGCAGTATGGCAGATTATGGTACAAAATAAGCTTATTGAAGATGCAAAGCTGTCCAGAAGCTAAGATTTGGTTACAAAAAGAGGCTTGTTAACACTCATCAATTATTGTTAGTGCGATTCCCTTGTGGACCATGTCATGATTTCAACTTGCTACTTCTAACCAAAGATTACGGTCCCTATTGAACTATTATAACAATCAGGTTGATGACTTTCTTGACATGGAAGTAACTCCTTCAAGGTACAACTTTTAGGAATTTCATGATAATTTCATAATATGGTGACCTAACAGGGGGAGTTGAACCAGCAATATATGAGAGTCTTCCATACAATGACAGTTGTGATGGACATTGCTACTAAACCAAGACTCTGAAAAAGGTGATCTTTTAGCAAATGACAATAGTATCATCATCAATGCAATTAATCATAATTTAGAACATGTGGACCAAATAAAGAACATTATGGCCATCATTCCCACCCCTAAATCCTAAGCCCAATGTTAATCTCAACATTACAATCTGTTCTCTTAATGCTGTTCTTAATTCTAACCCTAAACCTAATACCTAAACCTAAAATCTAACCCTAAAATCCAACCTCAATCTTAATTTCATGGGGTGCCTGCCAAAGAGCTTCATGACAACCCTAGATCTAGGTGATCTGTGTAAGATCAAACCTTAAGTATGTGTACAATTATGACTGATGAAAGGAACTTATTCATTAAATTCACAGCCACAAAATAGGAACAAAAGTAGTAAACACAGAAGTTGTTAATAACTGCCCAATTTCTTGCCAGACCTTTGTGCTTGATGCTACCCTGTCAAAGTCACTCTCTCAGTGATGCCATGAACTGAGCAACACCGAGCATTAGTGGCACAATTTGTGTAAGCTGTCTGTTATAATCAAACTATATGTCAGCAAACCCGAGCACTATAACAGCACCCAATACCAAACTGACTCGCTTCAACCAGGGATACATTAGTGAAAAGAGACTCCCAGAAATGTCACTAACAATCACTTATTCCCCTTATATACCTACTCAAACACAGAATCCAGTTACATTTTCATTGCTCAAAAGTCACTGGCTTTTCTCCACCAAAAACAGACTCAATGTGACAGGCCTGTATTAACAGAGACTGGACCCGTTGTTTTTACCCACGGCGTACTACCCCAGCAAAACCGACATTTGCTGCTCAATAAACTCAACGTGACACCGCTTCATCTCGCTCTCTTACTTGCCGCATACAAACTCCCCCCTTCTCTTTATTGTTTTGAAGATGAGCGTTGATTGTGATGAAAAGTGACAAAAAACGCAAATAAATCTAAGCCAACACAAACAAGCCTAAGGTGTGTGTTTAGGTAGCCGTCCCGCCACGGCTGACTGTCTGTACTGACTGTCGTCTCTTAGCGAGTTAGCAGTACCATTGCTGAGATAGCAGTCCCCTCAAGCTTACACAGGTATCTTTTTCTACTGCTATAGGCAAGCTTTATTTCTAGCTTACTCCCACTGCAAATTTCTATGAAAATTTATGACATAATCTGTAAAAAGAGATGAAATAATTTTGAAATTTTGGTTTCATTTTTGAAAACTGCTATGTCAGAACTTATTGTGATAATTTTTCATGATTTTAGCAATTACTGTCTCTTCCTTTGGAAAGTTGCAAATTAAAAACATGCAAATTCTTCTCATATTACTATTAATCAATGTAGGTCAACGAATAACTTATTAATAATAAAAGTTACTCTTAATTAACATATGTATTGTTTTAACTAATTACATTCTTCATGACATGCAATGAACTTTTTTTTAGAATTTAAACATAAAACCACTTCCATTACTGTCTATCATTTATAGAATCCCTTTAAAATCAGTCTCTCATTTTTTCCTCAAGAGCAACAGCGTTTCAGATTTGTGACCCAAAGTAAACTTCAAAATTCCCCAGGTACGAAATATGAAAGGCTAATATTACACAGCTCAAGATTTATGGAGCAAAATTTGTACCCCGGCAACCAAAAAAAGGCTGATGGGGTAAAAGAAGGGAGAAGAATTTGAACTGACTGAATAGCTGGAAACTCTACACACTATATAGCTTACAGGAAGAATGATAAAGTTCTCTTTACATGGTGTTTAGTATCCTTTTTATAGCTTTAGAGAAAGACATTATATCTATTTCCAATGCTTGCTTTAGTTGCTTGGGGAAATATCTGGTTCTGTGCAATGTCTGCGCAGGGTAAAGTTCAAGCCACTAATTGGTCTTAGGATGATCCAGAATTTTATTTTGGGCCTTAGCTAGAGGCTGTTGTCTTTAACATTCATGACCTTGCTCATTTATAGATGAGAAAAGACAACTTTGAGATAATACCTACAATGGCATTTACAGGAAGTTGCTAAGCAACTATTGTGTGTAAGATCTTCAAAAGAGTGACTGAAGTCATATGCTGATGCTGTCTGGTTCATGCAGTTTTCAATATTATTTATGATTATTTATCATGACAACTTTCTGAGAATAATGAATGAGTTTAATCACTGAACAGTGGAAAGTTCAATTTTGCATTCTTGATTCACTATATGAAGATGGCGATGACAGAGGGGACACACCCTGTGACCCATTTTCTCCAATTTTCCCCATCATTAAAAACTACTTTGGAAAAAAACCTCTGCACTTCTGCAGACTTTCATCCCTTCAGGCTCTTCTGATGAAAGGACTAAAACT
The DNA here is from genome assembly GCF_039555335.1 of Amphiura filiformis. Taxonomy (NCBI): domain Eukaryota; kingdom Metazoa; phylum Echinodermata; class Ophiuroidea; order Amphilepidida; family Amphiuridae; genus Amphiura; species Amphiura filiformis. Next base: position 60,489,175 of record NC_092644.1, on the reverse strand, counting down.
GAATGGTATGCCACAGGTCATCAGGGTCATGACCCCATTAAGAGGTCAGTGTACACCTAAGGGGGAAGTGGTGCCTAGCTGTCAGATTTGATAATGAGATATGATAGCTGCACAATTAGATGTACCTTGACTAAGTTAACCTGTTTATGTTTCTAATGTGTCAAAGGTCATTACTAAACCAGGGTTAAGTTGAAAGAAATAATGAACTTTGACAGCATAACCTAGATATGTCTTGACTGATTAACAACACAGATTAAAGAGTTGATGAGGAAAATGTCACATCAGATAATATATTCATAGTACCATGACATGAAGAGTTTATGCACGTCTTACCGATGGTCTAAAGCGAGCATACCAAATTTAGCGGCCAGGCATTTAAATCATTTTGGGCGTTTCTCAAAAGATGAAATGAAAGCCAACATAGCATGGGCCTTTAAACATAGAAATAGTTAAAATATAGTATATCTGAAGTCCTATTCATAAGTCAGACAGTACTATGATAAATGGTCATTTAGACAATTGACCAATTATATTTGTTCAAGCACACCAAAAAGCTAAATGGGCACTTCACTTAAAATATAATAAATGGTGGCGCTTCATAGTAGAGGGCGCTAATACATTTGCCGAATTCACTTATTCTCACTGAATTGTTTCATCATTATCTGGTAAACAGAAAAAGTTTGAGCATCCATTCATATAGTTTATACATGAAAATTTGCATTAACATGATTACATTCATGAGGCAAACAAAATTGCATGATGAATTAGACCACACTGAAACTGTAGCACATCAGGGCGATGTTCTCCCTGCAACAAAACGGTAGCAGCATTAATGCAAGCAGCGTTCCCTCTCTTGAATTTATATTCAATTTTTCTTCTTAATAATCTGCCTGCATCTGTTGCACCAGAGGAATTTCACCCTGGGGGTTTTTGGTAGAAAGAAAAATGTTTTGCCCTCAAAATATAGGTTAGCCCTTGCTTAAGTATTGGTTTAGTGCTGCCTGGCTAGGGCCCTCCCTATATCGCTGCATGATTTCAATTTAGTTTGACCTAGTTGTGTCAGTCGGGGAGATGATTGGAATCATCTCTGATATTTTATGATGGACAAGATCGTGTCTGTCCTTTTCCCAAACCTACCATCTCCCAACCGACTGACTGACTGGCAGCCGGCAGCCAGTAAGCCAGCCAAGTGAGTGTGTTCTCCCAGCCAGCCATGTAGTCAGCCAGCCATCTTGGCATAGGCTATAGCCTTAGTGTTATGACCTACTTGTAAAATGTCAAATGATGCTGAAACATGCTTTGTCATTAGAACAAAAATTGAACATAATTTATACTCTCTTTTCAACCACATTACTTGTCTGCTTCCACAGTGTATGCCATAACACAATGGCAGTCAGCAACCAGGAATAAAACATTTCATTCATCCACCAACCCATGGGCCATGTAAGTTTATAAAGACAATTCTACGTTTCCAAACTTTTTACAGTAATTTGTATACTTACAGGCCTATATTTTTATTATTTGGGACTATGTGATGTTTACTTTGTCATCTTGCAAACTTTGGAAGTAATTTTAAGCGAAAAGACATGTGAAAATGTCATTGTGACTTCATGACGGATGACGTATGTCATGATCGTGAGAACATTACCAATGTTCAATTAGGCATGACTTTTATAGCAGGCCTACAATACTTTGGCAAGATGGTAAATGTTCTATCTACGTTAAAGTGCTTTCTTTATTAAAAATGTTTTGTGAGAAGAGTGTTTTACCTAAAATATACCCTGTCTGCTATTAAACAAAACGTTTAATTATCTAGTATGAATGCCCTAGAGCTGGCAATTCCATTTATATAAAGTACTGACAAAGCGACTACAAAACAAACATTTTTCCCATTGAGTAGAGAAAACAGACCATGACGAGACATGAATGATACAAAGTGACGCTACGCTCACTATTTGGAGGGCATTCACCGGCGTGGCTGCCTGCCACCCGCCACATCTAGCCCATGCTGTTTCAAATACAAATACATAACTGTTTCACATTTAGTGCTTAATGAAATTTGGCAGTTGCCTGATGATGTCATGGTGTATTACCTTTTATAGGCGCATTTATTTATGATTATCGCCAAATCAGCACCTCCAAGGGAAGATGCAAGGAGGAAAAAAAATTACACCATCAGATTTAACTCCCATAATTGAATCACAAAGTTCATTTTTGACTAATGTAAAACATATTTTGCACATATTGATATGCACTACTTTGGAATGCACCACAATACAACTTTGAATTTCCTAAATTGTGTTCGTTAAAATTGAACAAATTTGATTTAATTTCCTGCTTATTAGCCACCCTACGCTGGCTGCTGCAACAGGATGACATGATTGTAATTTGCTAAAACAAAACGTTTCACAGACAATCTCCAGACCTCCAGTCAGCTCAATAAAACTTTCTCCCCATTCTTACCCGCCCTAATTTTAGCCCTTTGAACCTCACCGGTGGTTCTTGTTATAAGCTCGCCAAATCATAGTGGTGTGTTCAGACATCAGTCGGGTCGGTCGGGCCCTACATTTCACAACAATGACTAGCTCTGGCTTAGCCAATTATGTCAAATTTAAAGAAGATTGCACCGGACGCACTTTTCATGTTTCACCAATTTAGTTGGTATCATGACTCTTGTCAATTTGAATGTTTACTCCTTCCTGTCATGCCAGAGTCAACCATGTGACATCATACTAGTTGGAAGATCCTTCACACCCTCGTCGCGTATCTTCCCGTTTATATTACCGTTATTCATCACCAGTCGTAGGATTTACGGGCTAAGGCTTGAACTGGTTGTGTTCATCATAGGGAATTGATTAGAATGTGTTATTCTATGATTACTTCTATTACTTGTCTGCATGCCATATCTTCTATTTTTAAAACTTAACACATTTCAAATGATTCACTTTGGAAAGTCGCTGTCACACAACGAAGATCCTTTAGAAAGAACAGACCTAATATTTTAATCTTAGTTCCGAATTGTTCCCAATATGGTGGTGTGTTCCCAACTTATTGTTTCCTTGTTGTAGAGCCCCTTTAATGCAACCAAGAACAGCACTGACCCAGTTTGGTATAATTCAGGGCACCATAAATTTCATTTCAGTCACCTCTAGAGGTCAAGGGTCAATAAGAAGACATAAGTGTCAAGAGGGAGGCTTGTTTGAAGTGTAGGAGAAAGTATTCAGTCAACAGACTGCATAAACTCACCACAACATGTAACAGACAAGAAACTTTGACAGACATAACAGATCTGAAACTGTGTCAATGTCAACGTTCCACTTTTCTCTCAGACTTGAAATTGATGTTTAATTTGATTTATAGGTATAAATGAGAATAAATGTCAGTAGTATGTGCAGAAATAGGTTGTTATAAACATTCAGCTATTAAAGATGACATTCAAAATGGTACTAAACTGTGTAATGGTACTTAGATGTGTTTATTTTAAACAACTTCACTGACTGATGGATCTTTTCAATTTCTTGTCATCATCCCATATACAGTACAACAATAACAGTTTGATCTCCTGAAGAAAAAAACATTTTGAGATGTAATTAGCTTGAGCCAAATTAACACCCAACTGTTTTACTATTGTAACAAACCCAATAGGATGAAAGGCCCTGAATGGAATATCATTATTTCAGTCCCACTTTCAATACATGTCTGCTGCCCTCTGTTGGTATGTTCCTACTTTATTATTGTGTATCCTAAAATGACAAGTGCAAGCAAGCTTCAGTTCTTTTGCTGTTTAGAACTGATTTTCATTAAATCAATCTGCTCTGTAAATGTTTAATAACTAAAATAAACAGCGACAAAACCAGTAGCGGTATGTTTGAAACATTTCTCTAGTCCAAGGTGCAAACTGTTCTTTTGTCCCAGGTGCAAACTGTTAAGATGCAAACTGTAAGGTTGCATAAACTTCAATAGTTTTGATGGGAGTTTTGATCTATGATCATGATCTACTTATGTTCAACTCAATTTCAAAACCATAAAATCATTTTTATAAAAGTTGATGACCTACTCCACGCAAGGTGCTCTAGAAACATCAGTTCAAACCATCTGCATAGTAAGACTTGAAGACAAACTGCTTCCATGTCTTCAACATTGTTCACACATCAACTCTTGTCAAGTTTACTTCAATTTATTACCTGAATTCCCCATTAAACATAGCCACAGTTACACAAAAATAAAACTAACCTAAAAATGTTACTTCTAATTGAAAGCTATCATAAACCATACCTCCTGTCAATATTAATTTCACGCTTTACAACACCGGTAAAATGTATCTCTTTCCCCTCCGCCCGTCCTCTTGTTCCATGGCTGCAATGTTATACATCGGCATCACATGTATGTATTATGGGAACTCGCATGATAGAATATCCACACTGGGAATGGATAAGATGTAAGAAAATCTCGCTGGTTTACAAAAACTACTGTTTTGAAATTAAAAACGAGCTCATTGAAAGTTGAGAGCCAAGAGACCTGTAGCAGGGCTAAGAGCTGTAGTAATGCTATATGGACAACTTAGTGCTGATGGTGATGATGATGACGGCACGTGATTTTTCATCTGATGACAAAATTGAAGTGTCAGTCACTGTACCATTAGAGCAGCATGTACAAGTCATTAACTCATGTAATGTAAATATGTGGTTGCAAAGTATATTCATCATTGTCATTAAAGCCATAATATACGATCTTGTAATATGAAATTGGTTAATTTTTTTCAAACTAGATTTTTTGATATATTTGTAATGTTTAGGCCTACACATGTCCCAACAAAAACACACTTTTATAAAACACAATTTGAAAGGGTCAATTCATCAATTGCTGCATTTTACCTATAGCTAATCTCTGCATGCTATTATGTATAAAAACAAGTTAAACTCTCCTGCAAACTCGCACCAGTTTTGACCTACGAGCAGTAGCTTATTCTTGTGTTAATGTTGTCATTCCAACCAGCTAAGTTTAATTTGGGATGGACAAGAGCAGCGAAAACCGAAAGTGAGATTGTAACACAGCAGCGACACAGAAGGTATTCACACCACAGAGGGAAGAAATGTGTTAAACCAATCAAGAATTGTCTCACATATGATAAATAATGACACAACCTGCATCCAATAGCTGCCATGTGTGAACAGAAAAAAAATCTTGGATATTTGCATGGTTTTAGCTGCTAGGGGATTGCAATACCCCCTATTCACAAAAAGGTCCAACGTTTCAGGAATATAATACCCTACATACCAATTTGGAAGAAAATTAAAACATAGCCCAGATTCTTGGGTGAAAATGTCCAAATAAGGCCACAGAAAGATTCAATCTCATTTTTTTCTGAAAATCCACAATTAAGAAGTCCCAGACCTACCCCCAAAGAAAATTAATCCAAGAATGATGTTATTCTGTTTCATACCATACTCAAGAGATGACAATAACACATCATTTGAAGCTACACAGCAAAATAGCTTTGATCTTGTTGTGAATTGTATAATATCTAACAGAACTCTGCATTTGAAAATTATCAATGCAATCTGTAGCAAGAACCTTTGTATCCGGCAGCTATGCCACGGAGTCAGTTTTGATAAATCCACTTCAATTTGTGCCTTCTATCAGCACATCATAGAGGAAGTGAAGAAGCAATCTGCCATGGAATCAGCCAGATCCACTGGTTTCATCACCTATTCTTCACTTTCTATGTGGTAGCTCATTTAAAACTAACTTACTAAGGTGAAGATAAACATCTAGCTCACAACCAGTCTGCGCCTGCTTCATGAATAAATGCATCGTGCTACAAGAAATTAGGATACCAGATTTGCTAAATCTGTTGAATTGCATTATGTTTTTGTTATGTTGATTTCGATATTCACAGAATCAAAAGAACTACACAATTCCCAGAGAATCCCACTCTCTTCTGTGATGTGTATACAAAGCATAAACAACTGGGGTTCTGATTGGCCGATTCAATTGTAACAGTAATCTTATTGGCAGATTACACATCAAAGGATCGACGAAGACGGGCATTCTATTCTTCTTTGGAAGCTAATGTAGGCCTATCACAGTTATCAATACCCATTTTACAATTTTTCGTTATGAATTTTCAGATATCCAAATATTTACACTTAATTCTTTTGTCAATGATCACTTTCCTCTTTAATACAGATTTGTAATAGTCACAAAATATCATGTAAATAGGTCTCCTGACTCATCTCAAAGACTTCTAACCATTACTATCTTGGATTTACACAAATAATTGGCCAGATTTAAAACAATACAAACCAAAGCTTGGCCCCAGAAAAAGAGAACCAATTGTGTTAGGAATGATCAGACATCATGACATGTTGTGGACATCAAATTTCAACATCGCTGTTAGGAAAGATGCAGCCCACCCATGGCACATCCTTGCTGTTAGCAACCAATTATCACTCTCGGAGATGTCCGCACACACCCTTTAACAAGCCACAAGTTTTCTCACCCTGGCAGTTTATTCAGAGTCCAGGGCCCCCCTGCCGTCCAGTGGTAGGCGGTCCAGTCAGTAGCTATGATGGAGTTGATTAGCCAAGGCATTGGTATGAAACCCTGTTTAGATAGGAGGAGAAGGCACGCTGGGACTGGCCCTCCGGTGTGTTCATAACAAATGAGGTTGGACAAGGATGCAATGTTGCAGAATTCAGGTCCCTGTCAAAAAAATTCACTTCAATACAGAATGGTCAAGGTCTCCAAATTACTCTCCAGCATTGTGCAGGTAGGCCTATTGTTTTGAACTATGCAAGGGGGAAGACAAAAATTCCAGGCTTCAGGATACTACCTGCCTACTCTGTTCATTCAAGTTTGAATGATGTATCCATTGATCTACATCTTGTCTGCAAAAATGGTTTCTTCCTGATAAAAAAAAACAACTTCGATAAAAAAAAGCAATTCATGACAGAAATTAACTGCAGATGATAACATTTTGCTCTGAACTACGCACAGTGAACTAGGGTGCGGTACATAGATAAGCTTAATAATGGAAAGACCAGCAACATAATGAAGTAGGACACTCTACCTCAAAGTACAGTTAACTTTCAGTCCATACTACACAGACAAGTAGGCCTGGGGGTAATACTGCCCCCTGCATGTGCAACAACATTCCCTCATAGTATTGGTCTTTGTCACTGGGCGTGTCCTGGTGTCATCGCCTACCGGGTCAAGACAGATCCCATCCACACTTTGACCACCTATCCATGACAGTAACTGTTCTCTTTTTCTCTAGATATCATGCTGGTATGGTTTGTATGGTTGAATAACAATGTATACCAACACTTGTGCGACTCATATAACAGAAAATAATGATGATGATGATGAATGTTTACCACTTCTTTCAAAAATATAAGTCATTTGCATATTTGTGTTTATAATAAAAATCAGTGCCAAGTTAACGATGTTTGTCTACGTGTATCACTTCACTTTATTCTCTGCAAAAACACAGGCTTTATATACTTTCAGAAGGGCCCATTTTTCCATTTTCTTTTCAAGGCTTTTTCTTTCCTTATTCATTCAGAAGCCTGAGAACTTGAATTTCAAAAGTGCTTTTTTCTTCCATACATACACATTGCCTATTTGTTTGTCTATCCGTCTGTATGTCTCTAAATTGTGCTAGTCTTGTCTCTCTCTTCCCTTCTTTGTTGATCAGACACAGCGGAAGGAGCTAAGTTGGAATTGTCTCCTAAAATAAGTCAGTGTCAAGAAATTCAATTTTAACATCCCCGCCGCAGCCTGATCAGAACAAATTTGGAATTCAATTATCATTGCTCTAGAATCCATGCTAATAATAACATGACAAAATTAGCACTTGAGTTCTGAGGTTATACAAGTTCATATTTCTGTTTGTAACCTCTTTCTGTTTCCGAGTACCCTAAAATGGTTCCTGTCGATACGCAACTGTGAATCACGTACAACTCATTAAGCTTATTTCACTTCTATACGGTAAAAATGAATGTTGCGTTATTTCCACATTTGAAGTGGAATTCCAGTAGTGAACCTTTCATTTCCACAGTGTAAAATTGGCAGTTACCGTTACAAATTTGTCAGAGGATAATAAAATCAATCAGTCAGGAAGTTGTGGCCTACTTTAATAAGCCTGCCTAGCTCAAAACACACAACACCCCCACAAAGCAAACAAAGAAAGGAATGAAGACAAGATATGAAGACGAGGGGCCTGCCTAGCTCAAAACACACAACACCCCCACAAGGCAAACAAAGAAAGGAATGAAGACAAGATATGAAGACGAGGGGCCTGCCTAGCTCAAAACACACAACAACCCCACAAGGCAAACAAAGAAAGGAATGAAGACAAGATATGAAGACGAGGGGCCTGCCTAGCTCAAAACACACAACAACCCCACAAGGCAAACAAAGAAAGGAATGAAGACAAGATAGGTCCTACATCAAAGATGAGTTAGAAACTCTAATTTGGCCTGCCTAGCTCAAAACACACGACACCCCCACAAGGCAAACAAAGAAAGGAATGAAGACAAGAAACGAAGATGAGTTAGAAACAAAGGAAATCATAACTGATTGGGTGCTATGGTGAAGAGATGCCTTATCATCCAGGGCTATTCCATTTCAAATCCACACCCCCTGTGAAAGATTTCACTGCCATCTCTACTCCAGTTGCATCTTACAGTCAATCCAGCTGGAATTTTTGGCTAATTTTATGTGGCATTCCAGTTGGATATTGTTGAAATTTTAATTTTAATTCAATCAAATTTTGCACAATTTGGCCTAAAATCTGACAATTTTGTTTGGAATTCCAAAATCTTCCATGATTTTTCAACTTTTTACGGAATAATTTACACTGCTGATTTTGGTTGGAAATCTTCCACAGTGGGAGTGTGATTTTCAAATAGACCAGCCCAAATAACCAACAGACCAGCATTTTCTCTGCCATCACAACACCTTGTTCCACTTGGCTTAATCCGGGGATATCCTGTAAGCAAGGACCACGGTTGCCGGGTTGACTTGGGAACTATTTAGGACTGGACCGGCAATTCATACTGCTCTACTTGACATGCTTAGCACTTTGCCATGTGGAAGTAGGGACTGAGTGTGGGAGCGAGAGGAGGAAAAGAAGTTATTGCCATTGGCATAGCTCTATGTGCTCTAGTTAAGATAGCATAATGGGATAACTTGCATCCTTCATAAATTCATTTGTATGTAATGTCTAATGTCAATGTGTCATTGCTACCTTTCAATCTATTTAAAAATGCTTATTTATTGCTATATATGTTTTGGGTATTTAATGGCGGTACCAAGGGAGGGGGATTCCCCAGTCAGAGATTTTTCCCTCCAGCTTCCCCCCAAAAATATTTTTTTTACAATTTTCCAAACATTCCATGATTTTTGACAAACCTGAAAATTTACTTTACCAAGTGTTTACCCCCAGTGCATGCCCCCAAAAAAAAAAACAAACCTGTGCCGCAAAAATGAGCAATTCCTAATTTCAATCTTGGATTGTCAATGTGGTTTTTTTTTTTGCAAATAAAAATGAAAAATTTGCGTCATAAAGAACAACATCTTGGAGGCATAAACGAGAAAAACCGATGTGCATTCCAAAACTATGCATGGTCATTTAAAATGAATATTTGAAGGCATACCATACTTTTTAGATAAATTTAGACATGAAACATTTGCTTCAGTAAACAACATCATGGAGGCCTAAGCACGAAAACTGATGTGCATTTCCTCTTCCTAACTTGGGTCATTTAATATCACTATTTCATGGAGCATTGTCCGATATTTTTCTGACAATTTTGAGATTCAGCACACAAGTAACCCACATCTACTGTGATCAGACACATGTGTAAGACTGTCATTTTTGTAGCAGTAAAAATCAAGTATCAAGTGTATTAGAATAAATATCATACATCCTTCTCACATCTGTGTTATGTTATGCATCCTCAGGGTAGCCTAGTAAATACATAACCAGACTAGTCTTTTACACTATGTCCAAGTCTACATTTTCCTTCACTTTGCGCCAAAATACTCTCATTTCCAGTGGTGCAGTTCACCATCCTCAATTTAACAATCATGGCTACAATTTTGACACCATGATATTGAGTATGAGTTTTTGTATCCAACACATTTAAAGGTCATTCTGGGGATGTACAAAGATATTGGGGTTAAAGAACTGCGTACTGACAGATGAGGATGTACAGTGCTTCTTCCGAGCAGTTTTCCCTCTTTAATTATTTGAAGGGGTATTGGTGGTGGAGGAATAGCATTTTGAAGACAAATGGGGAGGATGGATGAGCAAAATCTCTCACTGCATCCAATATGGCTCCCATATCGCAAACTTTAACAAATGATGTTTAAAATCATGTGACCTTCCGGTTTGCATTCAATGCTTTAAAGGCCTATGATCTTCTTCCTTCAGGTCTGCACAAAAGAATAGGGCCTACGTGCAGCTTCATCTCAAAATTTTATGTCAAGTAATTTTATTCCACTTTTGGCAACTAAAACGGATCACAGAAGTGAATAATTGTGTTTTCTAATTCTATTTCAACAAAAACTAAAATAAAACACAAATGCACCTTTAAGACCTATTGATTTTCTCCATATGAATACTGATAACTTCCCATTCATTCATAAACCCCATATATGTCAAAATTTAAAACAAAAGGACCAAATAGGACAACAATTAGCTGAGTCAGCACACCTTGTACTCAGTCTGCATATGGCAAATCCACCTTTCAAAGTTCTTCTCTCCAATTTCCATATAAATTAATGAATACAATACAACATTATTTATAGACAAACACTGAGGCAACTTATTCTATTCAATCTGCCAAAATGCCGCTCCATTTACCAAGCAAACGACTCATACGAATCAAAAAGAGCGGCGAGCGGGCAGGCAAAAGATAGTGACGGAAATTGCCGTCCGCCTCGCGTTCATTGTACCGTCATCATCTGCGCGTCTGCCTGCACACCTAGCAATGTTCTACTTGGTTAAATGTGAGGAAATCCTACTTGTCCTATGCTAATGGCCATAAGATTTGCGCTCATTTCCGACAGTCTAATTCTGTTTGTTCAAACTCCTAAGGGGGCAATAAGTCAGAACACTTTTTCCTGTGCAACCCGGTTTAGAACATGACTATGTGTTTGATGTAAAAATTCATGTTTCACCATTGCATTTATGTGAATCAAGTATGTTCCTGTGTTTGATAAAATACTGATTTGATACAAACGTATACCATGTGGAACACATCTCTGACTTGAATTATACAATGTGATGTGATCCAATCATGCCAAAGGTGACAATTGTGAAATAAAGTTACATGTAAAAATGGAGAGCAAAAAACAATAAAATACATCAAAATATTGGGAAAAAACTTTGAAACCAAGGATTGTACCCATATGTGTAATTACAGTTCAAGTTGATGATGATAATAATTTCAATTTCAAAATTGCCTCCTTCGAAGTGATTGGATCAGATTATAACAATATTTTTTGGCTAGTGAACAGATGCAATGACAACCAGACCTAACATGTATTTCCCTAATTCACACCAGAACCCAACATAACATGATCAAGACGTGCGTCCTAATGGGAAACATTCCGTGCAAATCAAAAACAATCTGTAGCCTTCTTTTATTTCAAACACAAAATAAATGCATACATTTATTGAATGCAAGGATGAGACATGCTTTTATTCTTCCTCTGTCCTCAAAATTTCAAAGATGGCACTGGGGATGGGTATTGGACAATTTCCCCAGACAATTTCTTGAGAAGGGGGAATTGTCAAATATGATTTTCACAAAGTTTTAAAAAAAAAGTCAGAATGATCATAGTTAACCCATGCTCCGGAAGATGGTTAAATATTGGGGGGAGGCAATGGCTGGCCCAAATTATTGGGGGGGGCAATGGTACTTTTCCATAGTTAGCCACCAAAATTATTGGGGGCCTCCCAGTTCCGGAGCCACTGAACCCTATTTGGTAACATTAAAACTATAAATGTTCATACTTCATGAACTACTGATTCAAGTAGCCTGGTGATGAGATGCAACATAGCGCAAGTTGCAAAATCAAGCAATTTCCACTATACTTATCACAAAATGTGTGTATCAGTAATTCAACATTTGCTACCTCTTTAGTACAAGTTTACACAATAGTTATGAAGATGAAGAAAGCAGTTTTGAATGTGATTGACACTTGACTCATTTTGTAGATTACATCACAAATTATGACATCCATCTCATGGTGTGACACCAAACAGCAAGACATGAGGATGTACCAGCAGTAGTAGCAGCACCAGAGGATGAAACAACAACATCCCTAAATATGCAACAGATGCATCAACTTCCATGCCAGCAAAACTTGCAGCAGGAAATAACGCTTGTTTTCTTAAATAGCAAATCACACCACAGTCTGCCCACATGACATCTCACAGGGATGTCCCATCATGGAAGCCATAGCTAGGACATAATATAACCTTCTGTCATGGTTATCATATAAACCTTTATGCCAGTGTCAGATCATGAGCATCTTCAACTATCTCATTCATCTGTCAGGACTTGTATATTCAGATCAGATCATAGAATGACCTTTGAATGTATTGGATTTAAAAACTCATACTCTACAATATATCACCATATTTTGGAATTTTCAATAATAGTGAAATACCCCCGGTAAAATTGAATTTAAAATGTGACAATTTTAAATGATCTCAAAGTTAAATGAAGAAATAACAAGATAATACTAATACAGGCTTGGTGCCCTTTGAGATAGCCAAATAAAGCAACCAAAAGAAGACATGGCTTACTTTGCTCCCACTCTTCGAGGAGTATCATGATCCGTGAATTGAGCTAGTCTAGCTAATACATGATCTGAAGAGAACTCTTATATTTTGAGCCAAATTTCAAGTCTCCAAACACCATTACAGAAGTAACAAGTCTAAATCAAAGAATATCATTCCCAATCAAGTGTTCACATATCTACTTTTAAATTATTGATAGGAGAGCTGACTCTTCATTTATCACCCTAGCTATCACCACTTTCTTCTATAGGCCAATATTTGGGTTAGGCTAGTCATAAACAAATCTGTATTTTTAGACCAAAAAGGCAACAAAGAGGCGGGCAAAGAGGGCATAATGTCAGCACACTCTTCCTGATCCATTCAGCAGACTACCAAGCCTATCAATCCACCATATCTGCTATTTCAATTTCTTGAAAATTTGGGGCCAGGAACTACTTCCTTTTGCTAGATGAAAATTGACAATGACATTTCAAAAGAAGGAATTGATGGGAACTTGAAAGAGAAAACAAGAGCACCAATGGCGCTGTGGCTCTGTGCTTTTTTGAATGTGAAAGTAATTGCAGTCGAATGTGCAACAGGTGAAATCATATACATTGTATGTGCCAGATCACACGCAATCATACATCTTGCTGGTTGGTAGCTATATCTTATTTGCAGAGCATAATACATCCATCAATAAGTTTCATATCCACATGAGGTTTTAGTAATTTGACCACAGATGACCCCTGAGTGACCTTGGATGACCCCAAAATGACATTCCAAAAATTTGGCTTGAAATGTTGACTGTACCCACCAAGTTTCATGCCCATGCGAGTTTTAGTAACTTAACCTCAGATGACCCTGGGTGACCTCGGATGACCCCAAATGACCTTCCAAAAATTTGACTCTAAATGTTGACTGTACCCACAAAGTTTCATGCCCATACGACAGTTTTTAGTAATTTGACCTCAGATGACCCCTTGGTGACCTCAGATGACCCCAAAATAACCGTCTGAAAATTTGACTCTAAATGTTAAGTGTACCCACCAAGTTTCATGCCCATACAAGTTTTTAGTAATTTGACCTCAGGTGACCCCTTGGTGACCTTGGATGACCCCAAATGACCGTCCGATAATTTGACTCTAAATGTTGACTGTACCCACCAAGTTTCATGCCCATACGACAGTTTTAGTAATTTGACCTCAGATGACCCCTTGGTGACCTTGGATGACCCGAAATTACCTTCCAAACTTTGACTCATAATGTTAAGTGTATCCATCAAGTTTCATGCTCATACGACAGTTTTAGTAATTTGACCTCGGATGACCCCTAAGTGACCTCGGATGACCCCAAAATGACCGTCAGAAAATTTGACTCTAAATGTTAACTGTACCCACCAAGTTTCATGCCCATACGACAGTTTTAGTAATTTGACCTTAGATGACCCCTGGATGACCTCGAGTGACCTTCACCCACTAACCAATACAAACTTGTTCTGTCTGGGGTCAAGATGCACCCGCCCACCAAGTTTGAAGAATGTGCGACCCCTAGACTAAGTCTCCGAGAAAAAAGGTTTTTGCATATTATGCATAAATTATGCAAATTAGGTAGGTAATTACCATATTTTGCGCTGAAAATCGAATCAGGTCGAGATCCTCTGGTCATGCTACCCCCACCACGCTTTCATCATCATAGGGCTTAGCATTCTTACGGATCCCCAGAAACAGCTTCACAAGGCGGATTTCTTCAGATTTCCAACCATTTTGTAGAAGCGCCCGCATAAATTATGCAACTTAACAACTAAATGCGCATACTTTTCGCCAAAAACTAATCAGGTGATCAGCAGGTGTGTATCATTCCTGTCACAAGGTTTCGCTACCATGCACCGCTATCAATTTGCGCTTGATATTCGTGATAAATTATGCAAATTAGCTATGTTAATTTGCATATTTTCACCGAAACATACAATTACGGAGCAAACTTGGATACCCTTCCTCCCACCAAGTAGCGGCCTCGTAGGTCTTACGGTTCCCCAGATACAGCTCCGGACGGAACACATTCGGACATCCACACACCACCCCCACGCACGGACAGACAGAAAGTGACTACTTTTAGTACTAAGTCCCATCCTGAACAAAGTTCAGAAATGAAATTTTATCAATTTGCGCTGATTTTTGCATAAATTATGCAAATTAGCTATGTTAATTTGCATTATTTTTCACCGAAAACGTACAATTACGGAGCAAACTTAGATACCCTTCCTCCCACCAAGTAGCGCCCACGTACTGTGAGGTCTTACAGTTTCCCAGATACAGCTCCAGACGGACACACGGACATCCACACCCCGGACAGACAGAAATACTGAGGCGAGACAAAAATGAAATTTTATAACAAATTTTTGTGACTTGAGATCATTTGCATTTTTTTGTAAACACCAAAACTGTTCTGTCCTGACATGTCTGTTGTGTCATGTGTGTTGAACCCGGTCCAACCGAACAATCGTAAGTTCTGTTCGGATCTGGATCTGCCTGGTCTGAATGCTGTACTCCGATTAAGCAGGACTAGCCTACACCACATCAGTGTTTATTTCTGATAGATTTCACTTCATGATTTTTTCTTCAATTTCATCACTTACGAAAGTACAAAAGTAGACAATCTAGTAGTCAGTATAACCTCAGAGCAGTTCGTGTGAGACCTACGTACATGGAATAGTAGTACATGGCTTCCGAATTTGGAACTTCACATGTTCAACTTGTCATGCCGGTCGAGTCCCGCTTTACAACTAAAATCAAACCACTTCTATATTAAGTCCATCGCTGAATTTTACAAATAACTTAAATAAACATCTTTATATTTAATAAAAAAATATTATGGTATGCTCAGTAAATGCTTCGAATGACATTTACCAGAAGCTCATGAGCTCAGAATGGTAAACAAACTAGCGTATTTTCACCTCGATTATGCACCGTAGCTCTCTGTGGTTGAGTTTGCAAGGTCAGTGGGTCAGTGAACTTAGTCTCTTATGCAGCCAGTTTGGTTACGCTCCCGCCACAAAAATGTTTGTGTGGAAGGGGCGGAACCAAACTGGCTGCTGTGGAGACTACTGCAAGAATCGATCAATCACACAAAACTGTTTGCTGATTGGTTCAGAAATGGTGATGTCATCAATCAAGAAAAACTAATCGATTTATTGGTTCAAAATAGCCTCATAGAAAAGTACGAAGTTTGTTGAGCATCGCAGCTTATCGGTAAAAACGTGACCTTTAACAAAAAAATCGGCACAGTGCTTTCAGTTGCACTTGCGCAAGCCAAATAGTCCCCAGAAAAGTCATTTGTTCAGATTTATTCGGGATTTATTCAAGATTCAGACATGTTCTTGACTATTTTTGACATTCCTTACCTATCTCTTTATTTAAATTATAAAGAAATAGTGAAGAAAAGTTAAGAAGTAGTCAAATAATTTCTGATCTGAACTAAATCTTAAAAAATGTACCTCCATTGGTTTCCGTCTGTATTACGCATCTTAAATTATACAGACCAGAATAATCTCTAGCACACACAGGGAACCAAGATATAACTCGATTATCGTGACTATTTTGGTCTTTTTTACCCAAAAATAATACTTTTATCGCCTGAATTTCAATAAAATCTGGAGTGCAATCGATTCGAAAATAACTTAGCCAAACTTAGAAACGAAACTTAAGTCTTCATATCAGTCATTAAATGATCCTTAGCATAAAAACCAACAGCGTATTGTGGCCTGAAAATGAATGCTAGTTAGTTGCATGACAAAGGCACTGATAAGCTCCGCTCAGAGCCAAAAATGATTACATTGTGACAGATGAGTGACACATTGAAATGATTTCAATCAAAAAACATTCTTACTTCTCTTCAAGAAATTACCCAAATTATCAGAATTTAAAAATTTACAAAGCTACAACTTGCCAAATTATGGTCACATTTCCTATATAATGTGCTCAATTAAATTGATAGGACCAAATCTCAAAAAGATCCAAATCGCTGACTTTGGAGTTAAATCAATACACCAGAGTTTTGATTGGAAGTCTTTCATTATAAAAACTGCCTTACAGCACAGACTTAGCCCTGTGCTTTGAGAGTATTGCAGTGTTGTTAACAAAGGGGCTGGGGGCATCTGCTCCCCCCCCCAACCTACTTTTGTCAGTCAGTTGGGTGAAATGCACCTAATTGGGGGAAATTTGGGGGATTACCTATAAGCGACTGGAGTACTGTGAGAATTGGGATAAGTTTTGTTTATGAGACAGACTATTTACTCAAAATTATCTCACATGTGCCAATCCCTAAAGACAAAGTTCATTACACACAATACACTTGTATACTTTTTTATAATGACCTTTGAATATTGGGTACAAAACCTCATACAGCACAAGCCACAATCAATTCTTAAGCTTTTGCTGTTGAATGAAAGTGACTGAACTCTGTCACTGGGAATGAGAGTATTTATAGCTATCTAATAGTGGCACTGAGAGAGAAACATTGCTTGGCTGGCTGACATATGTCATTTTACTTGGAAGCCTATAAATCCATTCATTATCATTGACAAATGGGAAGCTTAGTGTTGACAGATCTCATAAGTTAGTTTGGATTTATGGATACAGCCATCAAAATGTCACCCACCCCTCTAGACCTATTTGTCACATTATCCATTATACATAAAGCCCTCCAGTAGGTTACAGACCTACTGACAGGGAGGGGGTTGACTGGATGGGAGGGGTTTGTTAGTGCTGGTGTCTGCACCCAATTAAAGGGAATTTGTTAGCTAAACATTACAAGGTAATTGTTAAAAGATGTCTTCCTGAATTGCCTCATCAAGGTGATATCCTATTGGGTGTTAACATACAGATTTCAACAAAACTGTAGGGTGTAATTTGTGTCAAAATACAACTGGACACATTCTGTGCTATGATTCCAAAAAAGTATGTTTGTAAAGATTTCAAATCCAATGCTGAATGCAGTTTTCTTTCAAAATATGGTTGCTCAAAACTTTCAAAAATTTGCATTCTTATGGCAGGAGTATGGCCCTACACATAAAATGAAATACTTCCACTATTTCAATAACACAATTCTTCCAACAAATGGTTTTAAAACATATTTTAACCAACATTTGAAAAAGTTGGAAAAATCACAGATAAAAAGTGCTCCGCAATACAAACACGTATGGCAACACCGAGACATTTTTTATTGCCTTAGAAGTGAAATCCATTTGGGTTTTTTAGAAAGGCATGACTCTTGAAGCAACTCATATAATACCCATTTTCTCTACATCTTTGAAATCCCGGATATACCAAGTATTTTACAGATATGCTATAAACTCTTCAAACCATTAAGACATATACCATTATAGTGGAATAAAGTAAAATTATATTATTACAGATCCTGAAAATCAAGATTCATGGACAACATCATGCACCACAAATAGCTCACCATTTTATTTTCTTATTGAACTGGCAGTTCAAAAGATTAAAGCCATTTAACTCTAATTTCTAAAAGTGGCCAGTACAAAGTCTTTTAAGTTACAGATCCAGACCATGACCCCCTTCTTCCATTCGCAGAGGGGTCAATGAACTGTCAGGCCCAGATTTGCACAAGTTCGATAGTATTCACAACTTCTTAGAGTCAAATTGACTAATTGCACTGTCTAGAAGTTAACATTATGGTCAAGTTAAGTTTGTAAAAAGAGAGCGAAAGAAAGAGATAAAAGAACATAATGCAACTATTCCCCCAAAAGGGAAACGAGTAATAACTGTACATTATGAATGGAGTAAACAGATGGTGCCTAGCATCTAGCATGCTCATCATGCCGCATAAAAATGACATTTTCTTTTGTGATAACAAAAAAAGGCTATGAGATGATATTTTAAAGAGCCATATAGCTGGGGGGCAAGGAGTCGTAAGTGAAAGAAAAAAGAAGTCTGGGGTCAATGTGAGGTTGCTTCTTAAAAGAGCATCTTCCCTTGGGAGTGGACTGTGACATCTGTCTTCCAGCATTTCCATTTCCATGATGAAAGAAATTGTTCATAAATAGTGGCATACATTAAAGAGATGTAGAGACCTATATCTTGAATTTGGATAAGTAGTCATTTTGAATGAACTAATAATTAGTGTAATTGAAATTTGACAATGGAATTTTCTTGATTGACTCGTGGTAGATTAACGTGAGATTAACTTTCTGAACTTTATAGCAAGTTTTACATTGCTTACTGTGCATAAATATAAGAATAGGGGATATTTTAAAATTGAAGTAAAAATGTACTGCACAATGAATAGATGTTGATAAACTTAGTACTATAGTTTATCTAGTGGCCATGATGTTTGTAGTATTAGTAAGACGGATTTCATCAGGGATTTGTGGTAAATATAAGACTCTATATGAACTTATTGTAATACCCCCACTTTGAATACCAAATCATTTATGGGTGTTACATTATCATGCATGTCTTAGTTGGGTTTGAAATAAAGGGAAAAATATAAAAAGGAGCCTTTTTCTGACTGCATGCAGTGTGATTAAAAATATATATTACTGTGCCTAAGTTTGAGCAAGTAAACTTTAAAGTTTCAGTCTTTTTTTTTGTGTGGTTTTTTTTTTTCACTTTTTCTTCACTTCAAGTATTTTATATACAGAAAAATGCAGATTATCTTAATGTTGTTTAGAACCCTTTCTTTTTAGCTGCTTCTCAATCAACTTCCAGTATACACATCTAACTCCAATTTCACATCATTTTAAATTGCACACGGCAACATGACAGCTTTACTTTACAACACTTAACATTACAGTTTATTCATATCAAACATGCAACACATATGGAGCATCAGTAAAATAACCTTTAGGTCTAAGCCAACTTTCAAATAAAAATTAATTTTATCTTACGGCAAAACCCACTTGTTTCATAACTTTGGTCACGTACTGAAGCCAGCATGTGGCCACCATTATAATGATGACAATGGCTAAAAAACTTCTCAAAATATGTAGCTAGCTATTCAACATCCCTCGAGTCATAAGCCACAAGCAAACTCATGCCACACCCACATGGTTTGATGGCAAGTCATACCAACAAAGATCTTGTGCAATATCTGCGGTGTGAGGCAATCTGCCAAGGTCTCATACCTACAAAGTTCTCTACTGTATGAATATGCAAGTTTGGGGCATGGGTAAATCATGGGGGAATCCTCAATGTACCCATCACACCATTCTTAACACCTACCAACGGTACATGTAACTCTAATCCTGATAATGCCATGACAATGTGAGTTCAGTGCCTGGGGCTAGCTAACCAGGGAAGGGAGGCAAGGAAAAAGAAACCAAGGAGAATATCCCCCTCCCACTAGTTTCTCTTGAATTAAAAGATGCTTGGGCTAATAAAATCAATTATGCAACTAATTTTGATCTCTGGTTTTGATGCTTTTATGCTTTTCACAGTTTCACAATGTTTATCTATCATTTCTTACCTTGCCAAATCTTGTTGCGTATGACCCTGTCAATAATGAGTGGAATATGATTATAGTTTCATCCAAGTCCCATACAAATACTCTCTGAAAATAAACCAAAATAAGCAAATTATTAATATAATTTAACACATGATGTTAATTTTACTGTCATTTCCCTCCTTTTTTGGCCCAGTTTACTCATAATTTCCAATACGTATGTCAAACATTTACAATACCCTACATCATGGACACTTTTCTTTGGTAGCCCATTTCCTTTTTAAAGGAATTTTTATTTTCTTCCGGTTCCTTGTATTCTAGTTCTCTTTGATAGCAATGAAACACACAGAATAGGCCATTATTGAATGACTTTCTCAACTCAGTTTGACCTTGACTTATCTTAAATTGACTGTCTGAACTGAAGGCTTTTTAGTTCATTTTGTGCAATTTGCTTTATTTTACTCTTAAAACATACTTAACAACCACATCATGAACCTAAATCATTTCCCTTACTGATGCATATTACATGCATGCCCTTAACCACCATGAAATAGCTGACTTAACTAGCCATATAGGCATTTAAACCCATCTTATCCTCTCTATTTATCAACCATGTGCCATATTACTTCGTGGTATAATGTGGGTGGTTCCTAGAAAGGATTAAAGCCATTATAGGAGGCTGGAAGGGGCAATCCCAGCGATTCCATCTAACTGATGAGGCTGGGAAACCGATGGACCAGCAGGCAGGGAGGATTTACCGTGCCAGTAATTTGCTCTACAAGCCAGCTGCAAGCTCGCTCATCCTCCCTACCCATAATGCCCTCAGGCTCATCTCTACCCACTGATTGGTTGGATTTGCAAGCAAGTCGAGGTGAGCGCCCCCTCAGGCAAATTTAGCTCTTGCGCTTATTGCTCAACTGTAATGTAACTTTTTTCTTCTTTTTTTTTTCTTTTCCTTAGAGCATGTGCCATACAAGGCTGTTAACGGGCAATTTAATTACAACTGCTAATGCACTGGATAATCCCATTTGGGCAAGTAGGAGAAGGAGGAGGACAAAAATCAAGAAATATACATCAAATATTTCACTATTTTACTGGGCCTTGATTAATGCAAATCTCCCACAAGCTCTCTTTTTACATTGAGTTGTACTGTAAAACTCTAGTTACAAACAATTTACTACCAACTGAAGAGAAGCAATAGGAACTTCAAATGGTTAAATTTAAAACCTGTGAGCTATACATAGTAAAGATAGTAATGAAATTGATCTGGTATGACAGTTGGACACCCCATATTAAAACATGGTTGCCCAATTGCCCCTTCCTCCAAACAAAAAATATTATTATTACGGTACCCCCTACATGTGTAAAATCAAGCAATCAGAAACATCTCTCTCCGAATTGTTTCGGAAAAAATGAGCAAACAACAGAATTGCTAAATTATCATCCTTCCTTCCCTAACACTTGAGGCTATGAGGAAATCGCTTACTGCCACATCCCCCTCATTACCAAGATGTAATCATGCCAAATCCCACCTAGATGGTGGCAAGATTTCAGCTATTGCTCTGGATGTTTTTCTGGTGGTTGGTTATGTCTTGATGCTCAGAGTTGTGGACAGACAATTAGGTTATTTTGAAGACATGTTGTGCAGTTATATTTACAGTTACTTGAATAATGAATTACAGAGATATTACCATCCAAAGACAGGAAACATAAAGGAAAAGGAAATCATGTTTGCACAAATGTTTTTAACTCCAGAATTACAATTCTCCACCATCTGTAAAACTTTAACTTCAAGACCAGTTATTTAGAGAGTTTGTTGTCAAGACCAATGGAGAAACGTGTGTTCTTCTGCGGACAGTTTCGACAAATTACTCCAAGCTTTCTCAAAGCAATGATGATGTTATTGATGCATCTACTTTGGAGAGAGAAACTTGACTGGATGTTTTGGTTTCACCAGAAGTGCAATTCCTATTTCCAGAGCTGGTCTAACTTAAGCAGAGTATCAAATATGTGACTCAAATAAAGTTTTCTCGCTCCAAAGCAGGTGGATCAATAGCATCATCAACGCTTTGGGAAAGCCAGAAGTATACTTTGGCGAAACTGTCAACAGAAAAAAGTCAATGTCAATGAAAGTTTTCCTTTGGTCTTGACAAAGAACGAAAATAACTGATTGATAAACAGGCCTAATGAACTTTTATATTTACCTCTAGACCATCTTCAGGTGCAGGTGAAGGGTTATTTCTCCTCCCTCTTCCCGCCGTTCTTTGTCTACCTCCTGCTCCTTTTTGTGTACTCGCTCTTCCTTGTTGCCCCCTACCCATGGCATTTGCATCGCCTAATTTGATTGAGGAGTCGGTGGTAAAATTTTCAACTGTTGTGTGGAAGAATTGAGAGAAAAGAGATTAATGGGCTATTCCAGTTGAAATTACACTACCCTGTGGAAGATTTTGGAAATATCTTCCACAGGGGAGTATGTTTTTCAAATGTAATTGGTCAGGGTTAATCATTTTGAAACCCACACTCCCCCTGCTTTACCTATATTTTCCCACAGGAGAATGTGCATTTTAAATAGAACAGCCCAATTAGATAAAAATTTAAAAAAATTTCGTGACATTTTGTTAAATTGGCCCAAAATCTGAGCCTCGGGTATAAAAAAATGAGTCTAATGTTTTTTTATACATTGGTATAAATCTGGGTACACTTTCAGATTCCCAGAGGCACATCACTACCCAAACCAAACTTGAGCACCCCCGTGCTAAAACCAGGCAAGAGAATGAGTTGTCATGAACCAATCCTGCTATACAGTAGTCAATCCCAGCAAACACAAAATGCTTTTTGTAACATTTCCACAAAAGTTGTGTTTAAATGTTGGGTTATTGATGTTATAAAATATTTTAAGAACACAAAAATTTCAAATAAAACCATTGCAAATAATGTTATTCAAACATTTACAAAATATTGTGCAAAAAACATTTTACCGTATCATTTCGTCAACACGTTTGGTAGTGTTAATTGATACAGAATGTTTTCAAATGCTTCAATGATATTTATTATAGGCTACATGTAATTATTATTTAAAACTTTAAATTGCATATTTTTGTGTGACAAATCCAGAAAATTGTACTCACGACTTTCGCCATCCAGTCTGATGGCTTGATCACAATTGTTATGGTCCACTGAACATTTTGACAAATTTTGAAGAAAAAAAAAATATTAAAACATTTTTAAAAACAATTTTGTGTTTGCTGGGTAGTAACTAATATGCTGGATATTTTTAGTGTTAAGATTTGGTTTTGGGTTACTTTGACTCAATTATTTTTAAGGGAATAACTGGATTAAGATTACATCATTTTCATTCAGTTTCTTCGATTTAGATAGCCTGATCTAAGTTGTACTCATAAGTTAAGTGATGATGGACACTTTACTAACATAATTATTTAGATGCTACAATCCTCAAAATACTGATAAAACAATATAATGTCAAAAAGCAAAAATAACTTGTTCTTATTCTATACTATTATAGAAACCTTATGAGTGCATATGCTATTGGACAGAAATTGAAATGGCAAGAGAAAAATACCATAACTTCGATGAAATTTATTTTCAAATTGACTCCAAGCTATAAATGGACTGGTATATTAGATCCAGGCAGCTGACATATACAGTGAAAAGCAAGTGCCGTAATCCAGGAGTTAATAGAATAGAGAGAAAGAGAGAGAGAGGGAGAGAGAGAGAGGAGAAAAACTGAATGGTGTGTCTAGAATCCGCACATCATCTTCTTAATTTGATGTGAAGTGATGAAAAAATCCTTTCCAAGACTCTTTTCAAGCATAGTCACCTTCATCAAGAAAGTGCCAGGGTGATATAGGATAGCTCCTTTTTTTCAATTAAAGCACTACACCGGGCCACAACTTGTTCAGTTCATCAACGCAATGCACTGGCCCCGGGCCATCTACGTGGTGCATTTGTGGCCGGCCGAGTTCAACTCCTTTTGCAATGGTAACTCGACACCCAATGTAGCCGAAGCCATCAGGCCCAGCAAACTCTGTGAATCGTATAGAGAGGGAGAGAGAGAGAGAGAAAGAAAGAGAGAGAGGGAATTGCTCCTCTTTTGAAATGGTGGTTATCAAGCTAACACGTCTACAGACACTTGTGAGGAAAGTGATCCTATGGACGCACTAGGTGAGTGCGATTATGTCCGTAGGGCAGAATTATGTTTCCTTGACCAATGCGCAAATTGGTGGTTGACTGATGAACCGGCGTCAACACTTAGCGAATACGCTGTGATTGAGACCCGTATCCAATTGGCTACTCAGCTATTTCGGCCACTACAGCCAAAGGGACATTGTCCGCAAGGTGGTCAGTTAAGTCCAAATTCTATTTGAAAAGCTTTGTCCAAGTCCACTCCCAAACATTGCCCACAGCATATGCACTCATTGATTCTCAAGAGGTGTGAGTCAAAAATTAATATGTTTCAAAATGGCATGTATAAAAATATTCATCGCAGCTTCTGCACACTTGCCTAAAAGACTTGCCCTGGTGACTAAGTTAGAGCATTAATGTGGTAAGCACCATCTAAACCTTAAATTTCAGTTTTTAATTAATTAGTTGCTAAAATAAACAAAACTTTTCTTGTATTAACTTCGATTGAAGATTTTAAACTATTTTAAAACTATTTTTAAACTACAAATGATCCTCCTAGATTTCCTAACATAATTGAATAGAAGCAGTAACTATAATAGTGCGAGTTCATATTAAAAATAAAATATTTGATTCAAAAATAAATTCATAACAAATTTTGAAACAAAATTGAGCCAAATTGGTACCACACTTCTGGTCCTTTTCACTCACTAGAATTGAGAATTTTACCCCATAATTTTCTTTTAGCAACTGCAGTTATATTTCTAAAAATTCAGCAAAATCTCTCACTTGAAAGGTATATACATAGGTATAAATATATACATGTTAACATCAACTCCAAAACTACTCCAATATCAATTATATACAACATTCAAAATGTCTTATTACAAACAATTCTCAACTGTTTTGTTCTTTGAATTTCCATATAAAAATTTGTGTTGTTCGTAACTATTGACCTAAAATTTTGAAATCACAAATTTTGATAAATATAATAATATTATATTAATCATAATTGACTATTGTATATTGATTGTGGAATATTATTGGTTATTGATTATAATTTTTTTGTTTTTTATTTACCTTTAGGACTTGTGGAAGGTTGTACACTACTCACAGAAGCTGTGTGTGTGCATGGAATGAATTGGACCAGAAATGGGTTGGAACAAAATTAGTCAACAGCCAAAAAGCAAAAACACAAAATCTTCAACAAAACAAATGCAAAATACATTTCTAATATTATAATATCCAAAACATTTTTACCATTACATTGTATTAGGTTCACCTGGATTGTCAGTAAAATATTGTCTGATGGGGAATTCATACTATCAAATCCATTTTTGATGACATTCCTGGTAAGATTTTCAAACTGCTATACAGATCTTCATCAGACTAGCAACCTTGCTTCTTCTTTCCTGAAGTTGCTACTATACCGTTGGTAGTGCTAGAAGCTGGTCGAAAATATTTGGTAAGACATAATTTCTTTCAACAATTTCAGGAAAGAAGAAGCAACAAAGTCTGACAATGAGCTGTAAAGCAGCTTGCAACTGGAACAAGTTATGTCATAAAAAATGTATCTGATATATGAATTCCCACCAAACATTATTTTTACCAAAATTATGATTGTTAACATACTATAATACCAGGATAATTTAGGGTTATATAATGTGGTAACTGAATCTGAAATGTTAATACTCATTTTCTAGCAAAGCATGCAGATTTATTATCAAGATACCACAGCAGTATCTATCTATATATCAGATCTATGCACTTTCTTATGAAAACAATGTGGTTTTGTTCTTTTGTCCTGTATTTCCTTTACAATATTGTGAAGTAAAGAAAATTAGCTATTAACAATACAAAATTGTTGCAAGCAGTGCGCACAACAAGTTGTTTCTGCAGTTTGTGAACTTAACTATTCAAACTTTGAATACACTCCTTTTCAACTTAACAATTTATTGGTTATATAAACTTCAAATCAAACACAGAAGAAAATACAAAAAGTTTACACATATTGTAGATCAAAGAGGTTGGAATTTTACTTCAAAAAGTTAAACTTTAAAACAATGATATCAAGTGTGCAATTCTATCTTCAAATAATTTTGCATTCCAAAGAATTGGTGTATACTTACTATCATTGGGCAGAGGTGCCAGTTGATATGTTGTTGTGGTAGTAGGTGTTGAAGTAGGGATTGTAGTTAGTGAGTTCATATATGACCCATAGCCCTGTGAGTAGTACTGGTTGAAGCCTGCTTGGCCATAGGTTCCATAGGACCCATATTCAACACCCTGCAAATATTAATAGGTTGAGGATACAAGATTTAGTGATTTTTTACAACCATTTTACCAATGATTTGACACTTTGAATGTTATTTCCAAACATTTCACTGGTATCAATTTATAGCACTACAATTGTCTAAATTTTCCCATACTAGAAGTACCCTTTATTGGGTGTTAAAAACCACATGAGCATTTAACATCTAACACCACTATAATTGGTTGAAAGCTTTATTAAAAGCTTCCCATACCATCTATCGCATCACTATTGGGTGTTTGCAATCACATGACCTTGCTACACTACTGTGATTGGTTGAAAGTTTTGTCAAAAGCTTCCCATACCATCACTATTGGGTGTTTGCAATCACATGACCTTGCTACACTACTGTGATTGGTTGAAAATTTTATCAAAAGCTTCCCATACCATCACTATTGGGTGTTTTCAATCACATGACCTTGCTGCACCACTGTAATTGGTTGAAAGTTTTGTTAACAGCTTTCAATAACATCTAATGGGTGTTTTCAATCACATGACCTTGGTGCACTACTGTGATTGGTTAAATATTTTGTTAAAAGCTTTCAATAACATCTCTCTCTATTGGATGTATTCAATCACATGATCATTAAACTTTGGCCACTATGATTGGTTGAAAGTGTTGATAAAAGCTTTCATTAAAAATACCATCTCTCTATTGGATGCTTCCAATCACATGATCATTTCACAACACTGTGATTGGTTAAGAGTGATTCCTTACCTGTTGTGTACTGTTATAACCCTGTGAGTTTGATGAGGATGTATTGCTACTAGAGGGAGGGTAGGAGTAACTGCCACTACTTGAGAAACTGCTACCTGTTGTACACAAATGAGGGAAAACACACAAATGAACACCCTAATATGATATTGAGAACTATATTATTCTATATTGTAAGTTTATTTTTACAGAATCATACAAAAGTAATGATAATGTCCATCGCAAGAAACTTAATCCAAGATTTCATTGATAAACATGCAATTATTATTGAGGGTTTTTTTTTCGAAGATGTTTGTATAGGCCTAATACCACTTCTGTTCTACAGGTTATTATTGATCATTTAAGAACTATGCACTAAAACCTTACACCTCCCGCACACATACATACCTTGCATTGGGTAATATGGACTTTGAGTCTGACTTGGACTACTACCGAACCCTGTACCATAAGGGCTCAAATATGAACTTTGACCTTGCATTGTGGAAGGATCTGGTTTTAAACCTTTAGCACCTACAAGAAAAAAACAAGATATAAAACAATTTTTAAAATATGAACTATTAAAAAACATTTCAAATATCACACATCGATTGTTCGTTATAGAAGACAAAAGGTCTTCTTTTATGCATGGTTAGATGATGGATGCGTTATGATAGTACCAGGTAATTTCAAGTAGTGGTGAGATGACGACCCAGACATGTTTAGACACATCAAGTACATGCTTACTATACAACACATAGTGCCCATATACATTTCAACTTAAAGGAGTCACTTGGCATAATGTACCTTGCAAACATCCTTAACAAATTGCTTTTCCAAAAAACCTTTCAAAAATATTTTCATCTACAAATTTTCAGTGACAAAATTGCAGCGAACTTTAAAAATATCCTGTACATTTCATGTTGAAATATGGCAAACTATAACTTTGCTAGTGCTGAAGCAGAGCTCTATATTTCATAACATTATTATATCATCCATCATCACTGGCATATCCATTACTGATTGGTCATTTGGGCCCTTAACCATGAATAGTAATTAAAGGCCCTGCACCATGTATATGCATCTTGGATTTCACATTTTGGTGTCGTGTTGCTGCCAATGTTATTATCATTGTTGATATCGGATCATATCTCACACCTGTTAGTGCCATTTTCATTTTCATTTCATAAATTTGTTGTCGCTTCTCTTCAAATAATATCATAGCTAATCATATGCTGGTTTCGCAATTAACTCTCTCCTAAGCACATGTTTGAACTTGAGAAATTTGCACCGTGGTTCTCTCCACTGTTAAAAGCTTTTAATTGTTTTACTGTTTTCTTACATATTCAAAATTTAAAAAGATCAGTTTGAATTTGCTGAGGATTGGAAAAAAACCTGAGGTCCTGAGTTTATTTCCCAAATGGGATCACTTTTTCTGTTTCCTCCTTTGTAAATATGACAATGAAACTTGACAATATGACAATGAAATTGGGCTATTCCAGTTGAAATCTACAGAAGACATGACTTTAATCTTCTAGACTGAGAATGTGAATTTCAAATGGGGTTACCTTGGTGACTCCATTTGAAATCTACATCCCCTTTGTGGGAGATTAAGGTCCAATGACTTCAGTAGGATGTGTAAGTATTTCAACTGGAATAGCTCAATGGAGAAAGATGCTAGTGTTATTATTTAGTTTTCATTTTAAGGAGAGAAGAAGAACTTGTAATTTGGAAGCACACAATTGGTACATATAATAGATATGAAATTATCTACAATTGATTCTGGCCATGCACTGAGAGTGCTGCGTCTACTGAAGGAGTCTTCCACATGACCCAACAACGCGCTGACAAGTACTCCAAACAAAATGGAGGCAAGTAGTCCAATTACAACTTAGTATTGAGTCACACAATAGATATGATAGTAGTAGATATAAAAAAAATTGCTTTTGAACTTGTTTCTTTCATTTAAAAACAACCGCATAACGTGTGTCGTTGTAACATTACAAAACCGCGACAACTATATGGTTTCAAATATTCAAGCACGCATCAGTCGACTGACTCCAACGAGACAGAGGGAGAAAAAATTGTGAATTGCAAATTTCAACCAGCAATTTTATCTTGTCTCAACATCATCGACGTGTCACCTTGTATTTATTCAACTATCGTTTTTAGTTACACACATTACTAGATTCAAGGAAGGAATACACGGCTGGTATGACAGGATATTCATATCTTTGTCAACTTGGGTACAGTACTTGTCTCAATCATAGCAAATATTATTTCATGTTTGGAGAACAGCCCAATCTGGTTATATCTGCTACCATCTACTATCAGTATGAACGTCAAGGAGCCACTTGAGGACATTAATCCTAATCGGATTTTACTTGAATAATTCCAACTTAAAACCGCCTACAAAAGTATCACTTTGACTTTCTAACTTAAAATGATATGCAGCGTAAGCGTCAAGTCACTTAACTATAAAAATGATGGATAAAATTGAAAAGTGATGTTATGCATGAATGTGAGTGAGACCGTGAATGTGACTATAACTTGTAGGTATATAGTGAGGATCTTGACTTCATAGAAGCCTACGGCATTGCTTGGATGTTACCGTGCTAGCCCCAGGCACCAGTACCAGTAATTCCACGGGCATCGTTTCTTTCCCCAACAATCTGCAGCATTTTACTATTCTGCCTGACACCATCAAGTGGTACTCTTAGGGCCTTGTGCCTTGTCATCCCATACCAACTCAAGGAGTTGAGCCCCTGACAAGGAGCGTGTTCTACTGACGGTAAACGTCTTTCCCCAAGTATCATATCCAGCGGCATACCGTGATGACCCTCTTGGCGCAGTGTGAAGCATTCTGACGTGAAACTGATTCCACTGCCTGCTACTTGAGCTCTGCATACCTGACTACGCTACTGAGTATTCAATTAGGCATTGCTACTTAACGATTTTCTTGCCCGAAACTTACATAATGTCGCCCGTCTGCATCTTATGATACACCCCTAGTTTGATCACTGTACAATTACACATTGACAGAAGCCGCTGTGACTCGATTTACTAATGACATCAATTCTTCCTACCAAAAATCAAAGTTGTGATGAACTTAGAAATCTAGATGCCATGAAATTTACTCTTGCTTAAAATGAAGAAGGTAACTTTTCATCCCTCAAGTGTAAATTTCAGAAAGTTGGATAAAAGTGGCATCAAATTACCCTTCTTTTTGGTAGATGCATCATAATTACTGCATTATTTGCAGACTATTATACTGCTTTTTCTCTTCAAAAACTAGCAGAGAATCATTTGTGCGGCAACATTTCTTGTCTTGTTAAGATTCATTTTGAAAGACAAATACAAAGATTATATACACTGAGAGCTCAATGAGAACTGCCGCATCTCCATTTTTGATGAAAATGAGATTTTATTACCACAAAATGTTAGAAAATAATGAGCTTTGAGTGACAACAAAGACCATTTCCAAACCCAATAAAGCCACAGACCAGTGTAACATAGCTTTATATACAAAGGCATAATTTTCTCAAAATGGCCAAGATGGAAATGAGACAGTATTGCACTGAGCCATTAACAGGGTTGCAATGAGCCCTCAACAATGTTGCAATGAGCCCTTGACATTTTGTGATGTGAAAAAGCAAAGTGAGTTTGATATCAATATCATGATTACGATTTATCTTAAAGCATTTCTTTTATCAGCAGTCAACACATTCATATCTGAAGAGCTATTCTTGTTCTTTTGTTGGGGGAGGGGGTCAAAAAGTCTGATTATATTTTGTAAAACCTAGTTAAAATATTGATCAAAGGTGATCTTTTGCAGTTGGAATTTTCATATTTCACACTTATGTTACAAGGAAGGAGGGAAGGGGCCAGCCTCATGATGAAACCACTTTTGTTTATAAGACATCATCAAACTTTTGGGTACAAGCTAGTAAGACAACCACAATAATATGACTGATTTGATCAACTCATTTTGCTTAATTTCACCTCTTTTTAAAATGAACGACAAACTTTGTTATACTTACTATATGACATAGCCTGGGCAAGTCCGTATGCTGACTGGCCAGACTGGGCTGAATATGGGTAGCTAGATGAGTTGGCTTGAACACCAAATGAACTCTGCGCCTGAGCACTTGCTGACTGTAAATTACTACTCTGTGCCCCTGGTGTAGGCAGGATGTGAGGATAAGCTTGGCTGTGGAAGAGATGGAAGATAGATACATAATTAGTTCACATCGAACCCACATTTTATGAAATTATGTTCATAAAATTGGACAAAATTGAGCAGATCTTCTGCACAAGATGTATACTTGGCGAGATTGGTTATGTATGCATAAATGATATTCCAGTCGAATGTTACTGATGGCATAACTTCACAGTATTCTCAGATGTAAATGAAAAGACAATTACTGTAGATCATTAAAGTGCCCTGGAACCGGGCCCTGGAACTTTTCATTTCAAAACAAGTAATTCTACGTCCAGTCTGATTAAGGGTAACGATAGCCCAGATGATGAGAAAAATACATACCCAAATTCCAATATGATAATAATTCTCATTGAAGGCCTGCTAAGTCCTACACACATAGATATTAAACTTCTACCACCTAAATGCAGGTTGAAGTCCACTGAATACTAAATCACTACCACAAATAAATGAATACTAACATCACTACCACATAAAAATTGGCAAGGATGTAAGCCTTCAATACAACCTTTCCTCACAAGTTCATAATTGCAGCAAATGAGTGACATATTGTCAACACATCGTCTATAAACAGCCCACAGTTCCAAAGAAAAATAACGCTTCACATAGGAAAAACTCATTATGGGATGTTTTTAAACAAAATTAAAGTCAACAACTCTTTAAGTAGCCTTAAATTTTCCCTTCCCCATAGTTACCACCTATTCGGTTCAAGGTGTTGCATATGGGAGGCTTAATGTTGACTAAATATAATGTCATTAATGTTGCAAATGCCAGCGGATGCAAAAAGTTGGCAGAATAAATCTAATACTGACACTTTTAGATCTAAGGGTATGGAAATGTTAATCCAAAATTTCAGTATTCAAAAAAAAAAAAAAAAAAAGATATGAACCACCAATTTCTTTACATAGTATGCCTATGTTTCTATGGGAGATCGGTACTGATTTCAATGCTAGCCTCCCCTGGTTTTTAAATAAAAACAAATAAATGAATAAATATTTTGCAAGTTTTATGCACAAAAATGAAATTTCATCCTGGAAAATGCAGTTTAAAGGCTGCATTATTTGGAAACTGAAAGCAGGAAAAAATAATTGATGCAAATTGAACAAAGAAAAATTACAACTCTCAGTTTCATACATGGCTAGTTCAGCAATGCCTGCCAATGTCACCTTACTGTAAGCTTACTGTAATCATTCCTATATTCAGGCTTGAGAATACATTTCAATGAAAAAACACAAAAATTCTGATTTTTTTTTCTGATTACAATACAGAAATTTGGGCAACAAAAAAACAGGAATTCCTGTTTAAACATGAAAACTGTTCACACGTGTATATTGTTGTATATCACTTAAATAAGTTTACCAAATTGGGGAAGGGGTGACTCAAATAGCTTATTTAGCACCTATACACACACATTAGTACAGGTCCAGGTGCCATTGACATAGCCGCAAGGCAAACCATTTAAAGTCCAATATTTCAAGCACATTAAAACCATGTACACACTAAGTGAAATTCAATTTCACCCTAAAAACCCCAAGTGACATCGTATCTATGACAGTTCGATGCACATTTCCTTCTTGCTCTATATTCAGGCACCACAAATTGCCATAGCCCCGATCACAACATATGGAGCGAGGCCGGTGAGCGAGCTTGGCTAGAAAACTGATTCCCGAAACCGATCTGAAAAGTGAGAGGCGCAAGAGTAGGAAAGTTGAGCCCTGCGTGATATGCATACCCACCCATCCTCCCATGCTATGGCCAAGTTGCTGCACATATCCATGGTAACCAAGAAATTGGATCCGCCCGACAACTTCTATGATCAGCACTAAAGTAGGGAGTGCACTGCTCCGATTGCAGATATCTAACAGAAATGGTCATTCCGCCTCTATAACTCAGGTTTCCAGCTTCGGGCGCATAGACATATGGGCCGAAGGATTGGTTTTCATGTTGTCAGCCACGTTGCAATATATCCTGTTTAGACGGTTATTTATTTGGCTTTGCCCCAATAGAAATTTTGACGAACTTCAATTAATTTGCATTTATCAGGCAGCCCAAGGTGATTTCCGATTGGTCAGTTTCGTTCTGTTTGGCTACCCTTCTCATCCATACACAACATAAAAGCGGCGGATTAGATCACCTTTGGCGTTGTTTTCATTGATGAGCATGTACTATCTCCAACACGTGCGGCATGGTTTTTTGTGTCATGGATACGCAACGCAACATTGATTTTTAAAGATCTTAATAGATACGCACATTTGCATCTGTTAATTGAGACGTCGGTGTAGTGCTGTAATCACGACAGACATCTAAACAAGGTCTCCCCATTCAAACAAGATTCCAGTCAAAAACTTTATCCCAAAACCACAAAATAAAACTTTATATGTGATTGTGTAGACAAGCGGCATTAGCCAAGTGTATAAATATAAACATTTCAATTGTATGATTGTGTGAAAAAAAAGCCAATAAAACAAAATAAGATACTTAAAGACATAAAACATATTGTTCGCTCCACTCATGTGTGTCCAACAACACAAGTATACCACCATCATCAACGCTCATTTTATACATCATAATCGGTTCATCCTAACAAAATTATCTGTCAACAACCCACAATTTATACCCCATCACATTGTTTCAAGCTATAAAAACCTACACCTAAGTGCTAAGAAAACCACTTAAGGGCAACACATAAGGGTGTGTTCCTATGAGAATCCAACAAGTGCATGGTGCAGGAGATAAACATAATTGCACTGCAGTGATAGCACCAAAAGTGCAAGAGCGGAACAAAGAAAGTTTCTTCTTTTGTTTTAAACAGGAAAGTACATTGAATACCACTGGGAGTGGTGGTATGGTTCTGTTGCCATATTGACAGGAAATATTTGGATCAAAGTTTATCAATAAGTCAAATAAATCATTTCACACTTGAACATGAATGTGTAGAATTGAAACATAATTTGTAATCTTTGGATGAGTGAATCAACACATTGTGTTATGTCATAAATCATGTTGATTTCTATTATCATAACTGAACCAAGCCAAAAGTTGAAGGATGGTTCGTGACCTACTTAGATTCATATAAATACAGTTTGTTTTTTAAATAAACTTAAACATATTTCTTAATCTCAACTTAGCACAAGATACTGTCTTATGTTACTACAATGTGTTACTAACTTATAAATAGACAAACTGTTTTATTTAAATTTCATTCAATTTGAGGACTTTCAGAATTTGAAATTAATTATGACCAAACACATCTTCAATTTCATGTCTCTAGTCATTAGCTTTCACTCAATGGAATTTTATTTTGTGTTTTTTAACAAATCTGAGAACAATTTCAGTCTAAAAGTATCCTCCTAGTTGCCACCTCATACAGGTCACTCACTGTCAATGCAGACTTGCAAATACTTTACAGTGACCTTCTGTATTCAAGTGTGGGTATTTGGGGTATTATGCTATCTACTGCTGATAGCAAAAAAGACCCCACTATTTGCATCATGAATGCTTTTTTACAATTGAGTGCATAGATTCTTTTCCCATACCACAAACAGGTTCCACCTTTCCCACTTCATACACAACAACATTCCTGCAACGGAATCGCTTAGTCTTAATTCCATAGGTACTCTCTTTAGAGGTACCTGTGGGTAACCTGATGGTAACCTCATACATGACGCAAGGTAGGAAAATGTACTCCACATTGGTGGAACAGCAACACACCATAGGCAGGCCCATAACTTAAGTTACCCAAGTGTAATCATTTCATGAAGTTAAAATTGGCCAAATTAGAAAAGGCGTCTCAATGCCCCTGTGTATGTTGCATCCATTGACACATTTATTGTGTGACTATTATACATTATCAGCATAGTTTACCAGATGTTGCAAGATGTTTGCAGTGTATGCCTCATCAATTTCTCTACTAAATGATGTATTCTGAAACAACCAATAGACAGCGAGTCGTCTGACTGGGTTTTTAACACACACAAATGTCATTGCAACTCAAAACGCTGTCCAAAAAGCTATCTCTTACATTAGAGCTTCCTAACAAAACAATGCTACAATATGAATTTAAAGTCAGGGCAATTCTTTCCTGTTACACCGTATCTCCCATTTTTAGAGACACATTCAATGCCTTTTTACCCGGCCTTTTTATGTGACCCAACACAAGTAAACAAGGCTGACAAACATAGTTGTCCGTTCCATTAATGCAAAACGTACTGCATAGTCAGAATTACAGGCATATCACAAGTTCTAGGTATTACTTTTATTATCTTGCAATAACAAAGAAGCTTTTATGTAAAGATAAGATGGAATTCATCTTTCCCTTACATCAATTCGCAGAAAAGACATACAAATAACAGTTTTACCAAAATCAAGGACAAAAAATCTACATATTACTACAACTTCATTCCGCAAGGGTGTCAAAGTGATCATTTCACTGCAAAAACAAAGCAAGCCCCTTCCTACATCAGCACATGTGCAGCCTTCTCTTGTAATAACAATAACACTACCAACAAGTGCAATGAAGAAACAATGATAACCTGGCATTCATCGGTCGCAATTCAGTGATCTCATGACATTATACACCGGTTTGATGTCTTCATTTACGGAGTCGGTATGACAACCTAGACACATATACCAACAATTGGACTGCGAGATGAAATCTAATAGGATTATTAAGCTCTCTTTAAGGACAACAACACAACTCGGGTGAGAACATGTGAGACAGATGACTTGAACATCTTACGATTAATTGATATCAACTTAGCCATGACCGAGCACAGGAAAAATGAAATCGCTACCAATTTTCATGTATTTTGAGCATATTTTAAATACATACATGTATGACGGAAGTCAATAGAAAACTTGGGAGTGTAAGAGGGATAGGATAATGCTGATTGATTGATATTAACTTAGTTATGATGGAGCATGGGAAAAAGTTACGATTATGACCAATTTTCATGAGTATTTTGAGCATAAGAGGGAAATGCCTTTCAAAGTGACTTTCAATAGCAAACCTGGTAGTCACTATGGACCACAACAGCCTCATCTCATTGGCATAGTTCAATAACTTCTGAAACAATCATAGTGCAAAATTTGATCTCAAGTTGCAGGGTATGAGTTTTAGTACCCAAATTTTCAAATGTCATTAAATGAATGTACAAATGTATTGGGTTACAGAACTGTGCCCCTGATAGATGAGCTTGTTGTGGATCCTAGTGAGTGTAAGAGGTAACAAATTGTATGCTATTTTTAAAATGTTTCCCAGCTAAAAATGGCTTGTCAGTCTCATGAAGTATGAAGGAAAACTTGTAAACAAGATAACAGCGAACAATGTCATTGACCTACCTTGGATAATATTGCGATGAAGGAAACTCTGACTTAGGCTGTCGTAAGTTCATGTCCAGTGAACTTTGACTTGTGACCCCTGAACTAGTCCCTGCAAATAAAATAAGAAATATTGAATATAATTGATTATCAAGTACAAGATTATTCTGATATTAGAAGAGAATACAATGTGACACTTATCACTGCCTGGTACCATTTTCACTTCGGCCCATGCCATTTTGCCCCTTAACATAGTCATGTTGTTAGTGTAAAAAGTTTAGGGTTAAGATTCAGGTTAGGGCAAGGGTGAAGTGTTTAATTTAGGCAGGTGCGTAACCAGCCTTGGTATTCCGAAAGGGGAAAGTCCGGTCACTAAGAATTTTGTTCCAGTTAGTGGGGAAAGACCATCCAAAAAGGGTTGATTTTACAAAAATTTGAATTTTTTGGGTCATATTACCCCCAACATATATTTCCAAGGGGGCATCTTCCCACCTCTAGTTGACCAATGAAGTTAGAGTTAGATGTAATATGTTTCAAGGCATAGCTAGGACACAAAATGACATGGCTGAAGAAAGTTGCTATAGACAAGTATACTTGTCTTGCGAGTTGTCCAGCTACGGACCAGAGATAATTTCACTGTCATTTTAATTAAATCACTGGTGTCCAGATTTCTAATAACTTTGAGCTATAGAGGTAAAATAATCTCTAATATTGATTAAAATATTTTGGCAATATCCAAAGCAATGATATTGAGTGTCACTGTCATGCAGTGCAATATTTTTTCCTTTTTTTTTTGCCATCTCAGGTCTTTTAATTAGCTTGTGGCACATCATTATTAGATTATGTCATGGCACAAACAAGTCAAGACCTACATCTTTCATTTTTGACTGAAATTGTGCAATTTTTGAGTCAAAATTGATTATGAAATCTGTCAGTGATAAAATTGATCCACCACTAACAAGACATCAACATTCTTGTTTGGTTCTTAAAGAGTCTTAATTTCTAAAACAGGAAAAAATAATGATATAGAAACACTTTATCAAGAATTTAATAAAACATATGCATTTAGTGTAACAGTTAGATAATTGTGGATAATCTGTACAAAAAATGAGCAAATTTTGCTATCATTTGTCCAACAAATATAAGGTGGGCGACATGACTAGCCAGTGCTGCCCACGAAGGTTGTTTCAATATTATCTCACTTTGGACAAATATTTGACATGTTTCAAGATCCTTCTTCAAAAGATGCGCTTCAACTAGATAAGTACCATCCACGTTTCCTTCTCTACATCTCCCATGCTAATGAAACACTAATAACAGTAATATGCTCAATTATCTTACGGAAGAGGGAAGAAGGAGGAAATATTACGCTAAATTGCATGCTATGCATTATGGCTACAGACAAAAACTGTGCAAGGACAATAGGCCTACTATTTACGGGTAAATAAGACAGAGAATGCACTAAATATCAAGGCAAAGAAAAATGACATTTAAACAGTGAAGAAGACAGACAGAAATATAAAGTGGAACACGGAGTATTACAGGAAAGAAAAATAAATCCACTACTTCTTGGGTGCATTGGTTTTAAAAATGACAATGTTTGCTTGGGTTTTCTGCAACTTCTCCTATGGAGTATTGATCGTGAAAAGCCTCTAGAGAGCGTACAGTTTGTGTTCTCAAGATGGAGATGTGTTTGTCTACGACCCCCCTGGCAGCCCTAGTGTAAGCAGCCCATATTTTCACTCGAGGGCCTCTCGGCTCGCTTCAAGCAGCCCCAGTAGGCATTCGTTGCACCACAAATATTGACAGAAAAAAAAAAAGTACAGCATGACGGAGGAGAGTAGTGCCGTGGAGAAGTCTCGCCCATTGAAACAACAAAGTTCCTCTCCACAAATGCGATTATTTCGATCGGCATCGGAATAGTCTCATTTTAGGGCACTAAACACTCTAATATACTGCTCTTACTTATCAACACATTAGCACAGTGACAAGGAACTATCTATTCTAGTCATGAGGTTACTATGACTGAGTGCTCAACACTTCACAAATCTAAACAGTAAAATTATCAAATGTTATTCCAAGTAATATCAGGCATGTTTGTTCTTGGTTTTATTTATACTGAACAGAATACAAATGAGATATAAACACATGATGAACAGCTGCATGATTTTCGTAAAAGGAGATGAAAAATGACATGAATGTTACAAATTTGTATCAATTTTGGCGACAAAATGGTTTCCATGTAAATGAACATTCCCCATACATATCCTTGAGCCACAGATGGTACCAAACTCAAAACATAACGACCAGTCTATTTCCGCAGAGAATTAGGCCTCGTGAGGCCAACTATCTCCGAGAAAGACCGTTGAAAATTGCAGACATGTTCCAATGATTAAATGTCACTAAAGCCAGTGCATAATTTTCACAAATCTTTTTTCTATACAAAAAGCTGATGATGAGGAAAAAAAGTGCCTGGAACTAATAGTGGCTATCAAATTTCCTTCATTTTAGTGATTCAGGAGTAAAATATGATGCAAAAATGTTATGAAAAAAGATCTCAGAAAATGTCCTCATTTTTGGCCATTATGTTTTCCTCATCCACCATAAAGTATTTCTGGCTTTTGCTTAAGCTGATGTTTTTTTCGCAGCGAGTAGAGGCTCTCATTGTAAGTACGCACAAGCCAGGTCAATGAACCTTTACTAGTCCATCTTTTGTAATACCACGCATGCCGAATCACAGCCAAATGATGTGCATGCCGCATTTCGTTCACGCTAATTTCCGATTATGATCTTTGTCGATATCGTCAAAGATGGGACTTGACTAAAAGGTGCATTATCCAAATGCTGTACCGACAACAAAAAGGCAATCAATTTGTGGTCTTTTTGTGTTTGCTGTGATTTCTGAATGAAAAAAAAAAATCATTGACATGTTTAATGGAGAGCCATTAAATGGGTTAGAAAACCGTGACTTAAGTTTAATGCTAGAGGTACTCTGTGAAGGTGTCATCCCTGGCATCCTCACAAATTCTAATTAATTGAGCCTCTGTATTTTAACAAAATAAACCGGCTTTTGTAGTCAAACCTCTTTAAAACTAAGCATACAATATTATTACGATAATTTCTTGATATGATTGTTTTTTTTTTTTTTTTTACATTTCCCTGCATAAATCAAGCTTGATCTAACCAGATGAAATCAACAAATTCTCCAATGCGTCAAGACAATTAAGCGTTAGCTTTGCCATATTCAAACACTACGTAAGTTAAAAAATCAAAAAGGAAAAAATGAATAAATTGCAAACATTGACACTTTGCTGGGCTCCTAGGGAATTTTCGCAAGTCCCTTCTCGGCAACTATCACAAATGTGTTTTCCTGCGCAAACATCAGAAACTTCCCCGGTTATGATTGGCTCGGGCCTCGTGGGGAGCCCAGTGTGCCGGACCTTATTGATACCGACAAAAACCTGTCACGATCAATCCGTATATAGCAGCGTGTAATCACGTCTGAATCAGCGCCGCACTCTTGGCAAATTATCAACCGTCATATTTCATATTTTCGTACTGCTCACACAGCTATAATTTAAGTCTGAGAGCTTTAACTCATGATAACACAGTAATCATTTTAATTACTGACGAGAAAAATCCCCCACTTCTTCTTAAAATCTTACTCATCGTCTACAACCAAAACTGTGTTTTCTCTAGGCAACCACGAAGGTAGAAAAGAGAGAAAAAAAAGATGATAATTTATTTTTTACTGCATCACCAGAATGCATCACCATGACTGCAGTTATGAATGCTGATAACAGTTTGGGGAAATACGCTCATAATGAAAAATATTCCGCAGAGAGCAAGATTGAAAGTGACAGAGTAGAAATGGATTTTAACCCTACCCAAGCTGAAAAGCCGCATAATTCTACATTTTTATTCTGTACAACACACCTATTAATTTGCCTTCATACAACACAAATTGAAAAAGTTTTAATCACGAGTACACAAGTTATTTAGCAATTGCATTTGTAGGTCACCTACCTAAGAAAATCTACCGAACCAGATAATAATAACACCTTATTAAGACGTAGGTTATGCTGTATTTTTTTATATTTTTTTCCATAAAACAGGTTTTATCAAGAAAAGAATACATTGTTGATGCACCTGCCGCTAGGGAACCCATTCAGCCTGTAAGAGACAGTTTTTCTATACCACCATTTTGCAACCAAATTTTCCTCGTCATTTCATCCTATTTCCGACTAGATTCTTCTAGGGGTCTTCACTTCGGGGCATTATGTAAATTTCTTTGCTATTGCCAAATGTGTTCTATTCTTATTCCACAAGAAAGAGATTGCCGGTAAGTTTGTGCCTGTTTAACTTTGCATCGGTGCACGCGATGCATCATCCTTTTACCAATTCAATATTGTAAAAGCGCATTTCAGGTACATACAATTTCAGCTTGCTACATAACGTATTACAGGTGGTACTAGGAACACTATCTATATTATGTAACCGATTGGGATAACATTTGCAACTTGGATTCTTCTTATTTAACGGTCTGTTTATTTTTAAATTCAAATATTCATGCCTTGCACTACAATTTCTTTCTAAAAATTGCTTAAAATGTTTAAGTAAAGCAATTGCTGATGCATTATTTATAATACCAATGGAAGAAATAAGAAAAACAAAATTCAAGAACTATAATTCTTCATCAGTATAGATCAACTGTACATAGTGCATGACTACATGTCAACCACAACTTAATTTTCTTAAAAGGCCAAAATGTACGTAAGAACTGAATAAAAGTTGCATGTTGGCACCAGAGTAGTACATTTATATTTTGAATTGCAAAAAAAATAAAATAATGATAACAATAATACTAAAAAAGGTGATTTTAATAATTTTGCTGAAATTTGTTTGCCAGATTCTAAATAAAATTTCTACAAAACTGCGACCAAAACTGATACCCTGATTAAAAATGGACCAACATTGCCCCGTCCATGATAATCAGTAGTGAAGAACTTGGCAAGTCAAATTTCACAAAACTTAACATCAATATATTTCACTACAAACATTGTGAATAAATAAAATAAACAGTAAAAATGAACAATTGGTCAGTAAAATGCATTACAACACAGGGGTGCATGGGTAGTCATGGGGTGGAGTGGACTGATATACAAGGGCTAAACATCAAGAGCATGACTGACAACATCATGGTTGGAAAAGAGACAAAACACAGAAAGATACACATGTACAATGGGAAATTCCCTAATAGGATTCACAAGGTATGGCCAAAGGGAAATTCCCTAATTGAGGACAAAGTGTACAAAAGTGTACAATTGTGGGAATTGTAATCCTGATGGAGGCATTCAAATTCAGTAAAAGGAAACACGCATTTCCAACTTTTTTGGTATTAATTAGGTCTACACGTACCTGTGTCAATGATACTGTCTTTGACACATTCTTTCAGGCACTAGTTTACAAATACTTTCCATTTATTTGCATGGATGGACAAATTGTCAAAACAAAATTAAAGAATGGGGGAATATGCACCAGCGTGTCCAGGATCTGTTCCTGCGGGGGGCTCAGAGTTATTCGGGGGCTAAATGGCTAAAATCGCCAAAAAATGGCTGATTTTACATGATTTTTAACAAAGTGCGGGGGGCTTCAGCACCCAAAGCACTCCCCTGGACGTGCCACTGATATGTGTTTTGAGGCAGGTCAGTAAAGAATATGAGTGTTCAGAGAGATGATAAATATTAGACAAGAGAGATTCAGAAAAAGCAGAAATTATGAAAATATATTATTTTTTCAGAAATGGTGGTTCCCTTTACACCCATGAAATGTCTTGAATACAAAACATCTGAAAAGGAATATAGATAAGGATGACAAAGAAAGTTTGGTGATATCTTAGATACGAAGTATATAGTATGTGATAGGGAGGACAATACAAAAATTTGTACCACTTTCACAAAATGGGAAAGGGTTGTTTTCTGTATGTTTACTTGACAGCAAACATGGCAGACACACCACAACAACAGATGATAAGTGTTGCATGCTTTATAAATCACAAAATAGCCCAAATATGATTCTATTTTATAAATAAAAGAAGGTTTCATTTAGCTAAGGATCATTTCCAATTTCAAAAGTAAAGAAGTTTTAAAATGTGAAAAGAAAATACATGCAAAATGTATCAAAATTTATTTGTGATATAAAAAGTGAAATTAAGGACTTGCTAAAGAAATATGGTAACTATTTAAAAATCTATTGTACAAAATAAAATGAAGACTAGCAATACATTAGCACACATCTCACTATTCCCTATTTTCATGAAATCAGAAATTTTGTAGAAATTTAAAGTCTAAACATTCAAGAAATTAGATGTCAAAAAATATTGATTTTTTTTTTACCAGAGATTTAATAAAAGTAGATTGCAGATAAGAATTATGAATCAGCAGAACATAATTGCATCCACACACACCCCCCACATCCACACACACCCCACCCCCACCCCACACAGACACATAACCAGCTTGGTCTGAGAGAAAGGCTTGGTCATTGATAAATTCATCCCATTCAGTTTGGAGGGAAAACACAATCCAAAGATTACTGATTTAACATTAATTGTCATTCCCTCCCAATCTCTCTAAAAATATTGTTGCAAAGGGGCAGTGTGCAGCCTCTGGCACCCCTGGTTATGCTCCTGCGCACCATCAACTTGTGAAGAACTGCAAACATGGACTATTTTTGACCAAAAAATATCCAACCAACATGCACACCAAAATTAACCACCCAACCAAGGACACCCATAGAACACACCAGAAATTTAACATTCCAAAGGGGGTACCCCTACCCTAAGAAACATGGATATTGGTTTCATTGCGAAATCACATGCCACTTTGGATTTTGGTTGATTCCGACAACTGCGGACCTCCTCTATTGCAGGTGTGTCCCCATCAAGTCAGATAAGGTCCTTGTTTGCAGGTCACACACACACATACGATATGCACACACCCCTACACATCCACAAATGCATGATGGGATAGTAAGCTGCAGGCGCCCTCTTTAGTCAGCCGCTCACCTGTATAGGCAGTATCAAGCACAGAGCTTGCGGGCTGATGGTAATGCCCATCAGATGAAGGAGAGTCTCTGTTACTGAGTGGCTCGGACTTGACTAGACATATAAAAGGAAAAGAGAAGAAGTATATAGTAATGGGGAGTGGGATGTGGAAGAGATGGCAACATGAAGAGGAAGTGAGAAAACAGGAAGGGGAGGAGAAAGCATTTTAGTGACCAACTGACATTATTTAGAAGACACTCAAATATGAAGTTAATTAAAGCATTTCACATGTTTACCCAACTCTAAGCTAAGACTCTGAGTCCTTAACTCTCTTCACGCGGGTGTTGACTGCACACGACAAGTTTTAAAAAAATTTTAAAAATTCAAAAATTTCAGAAATGTAAATTTTCATGACCATATTCAGCATGAAAAATGCATTAAAATGAGTACAAACAAGCCTAGTATTGATTCAGTAGTTCTTAAGATAGTTCTTGATATTTTGAGAAAATATCTCAAAACTTGGACTTTTTATGTTGAAGCTTATGGCTAGCACGCAGAGCATTAACAGACCAAAAGGTAATATTCCTTGTCGATATGTTAATTTTGTCCTGTTCAAGTTAACATACATGTTGTAAATGCT
This sequence comes from Amphiura filiformis, assembly GCF_039555335.1. NCBI lineage: Eukaryota > Metazoa > Echinodermata > Ophiuroidea > Amphilepidida > Amphiuridae > Amphiura > Amphiura filiformis. Next base: position 60,444,550 of record NC_092644.1, on the reverse strand, counting down.
TAAATTAATTGTCCATGTTTTGTCTTGTACCCTTACATTTACATAACAGCACATACTATACACTATACAAGATCAAAAGAGTTACAATTATCTGAAGAAAATGCACTTGTGCAAGAAAGAGCTTTTTCTGTTTTTTTACACGGTACTAAATGAATATCAGCATAAGATGCTGTTGTTCACTCTACAAGAAAGTTGTGCAATTTTTGTGGTAAACACAGAGTAACAAAGAACAGATATAATGGTGCATTCTAACACACTTCCATCAATTCATTTCTCCACCAGACACAGTTCAATTATCAACCTATAGTTTACGTCCCAGGGTTTACGTATGTGTTGGAATATTGAACTTAGTCATGGAGGGATGAGGGTGCTAATAAGTGAACTCCCAAGTCTTCATTTCATACCCACAATTAAACCATTAATATTCCACTATAATTAGTTTCATTTTAATATGATCATAATTTGTCTACATGATCAAACAGTGCTATTCAAATGACCACTGGAAGATAGAAATTGTCAAGTTCTGTTTGGACAGCCTATTATTTTCCAAAAATTGTGGTCTTTTTAGACATTTTTTGTATGTCCTTCAAACCAGTACAAAGTTTTTAAACAATAAGTTGTTATTGTTTATTTTTGACATGCATTTAACATAAATATGCAGTACATTTGGTTAACAGAAACAAAATGACCTAAGTTGTTTGTACCCTCTAAAGCCATTTCAGTGATATGCTGCACACACTTTTTTGTCCAACTCTAGCTCCTCATCAAACTCAGATTTGAGTCAATTTAGTAAAAATAATGCTTTTTTCCCAAACAAACATCATAAATATCTCCTTCCAGCATCAGCTGCTTGTGTGCCTACGGTGAGCAAAGGTTTTCGCAGCTTCTTTTGGACATAAAAAAGTACAAATTTGTGATAAATGCCTGATTTTATTAGATTGCTTTCATGTTTGCTACTTGCATGGTTTATTTAACGTCACATTGTAATCATGTTTGTCCAAAAATGGCAAAACCCGAATTCTAAGGTGGTACTGGTATGTAGCAAATTATCACTGAATGGCGACTTTTGAAGTCCAAACACACCCATCTACCTCCCGCCCAAAACGTCCCACTTCTGTTGGATGATATACAAACAGCAAGATACTAAATGACTCATTTTTTCACACTGTATCTATGGATTTTTAAGTAGTTAGACTGTGTCCTAGAATGAAGACTAAGGCAGTTTCTTAGTGGTGACCACTTACTCAGAGCGGAGGACGCCGTGGATTGAACCGAATTCCAACTGTTAGTGTTAGTCAGCACACTGGACTCTGCAGTTGTCGCCATGGATACATGGTTACCTGGCAACCGGGTGATATAGATGAACATGATGTCATCATTACATAGTGGAAAAATGTCACTTTTTTACATGTGGAATTGATCCGAGGACCAGACATTGGAGTTCGTGAACAATTTATGGGTACTACAAGATTTTATTCTTAAGAGAATTAAAATAGTCACACCAATGATTACCAACATTGGAGACAAAAATAGGCCTACAAACACATCCATGACGGCACTCGTAACTGATCCACAACCCTAATATGACAGCTATCCAGTTACATACAACTTCTCAATAAAATCTTACTTTTCAAGTCTCATGTAATGCTCTCAAGTCCTGTTATGACCCGAAAAATATCCTTGATTTCGATCACATTAATCATTTTTTTCTCCAGAAATATAGAGATTTTGATCACCGTGGAAACTGAGTTGCTTAGTAACCTAGCAGTTTAGAGAGACTTGGATTCTGCACCGTGCCAGTAAAGCCCGGGACTTTGTCTTGGGATTTCATGTTTGTATTGAATGCAATGTGAGAAATGGACATATGTAAATTATGGATTTACCACAGAAGAAGGTTTGACAATGGCTTATTTCTGTCAATATTTGGTCAACTTTTAGGGAGAGAAAACCGGCAAACAAAAGCAAAAACTAAACAAATTTCATCGCTCTACTTATAGATGTTGGGTGTCGGTATCATACAGTTATAACAATGCAAACAAAACAGCAACACATAGCAAACAGAAAAAACTGAGATACGCAATAAGAATTAAATTCTATTAGTCGCAGCGAAATACAGAATAAGGTTTATTTCACCAAATCTCTTGTTATACTTCACATAAAAGAAGTGACAAAAATGAAAAGCCTTATTCCGTTTGGCAAACAAAATGGATCTTACACAAAATAAGCCGCAAATCTTTTCAAATGTTAGGCATATGACGGGACTTACGATTGGTTGCTTTAAGTGGAATTTAATACAAATAACCAATAAGCATGTTTGTTAAGTACACACAGTGACAAATCAAAATATATAGGCCCTAATCTATTGCTTTATCAAAAGTAGTTATGATTGGTTGCTTCCAAACAGAAGCAACCAATCAGAAAGTTTGTTACTTACCATTGGTTGTTATAGAACTGATGGAACTATCAGAGTTTTCATGCTGCGGTGAATTTCCGTTTGTGCTCGAAACCTGGCTATGTGGGCTAGCCAGTTGCTGAATTTCCATAGACCTGCAAAATTGAACAACCCAGAAAAAAACTTGTCACTAGTTTGTATGATATAACAAAGTAACAGAGTTTGGAGTATGTTGTATATGCCTGCCATAACTTTCGGTCCATGCATAAAAATACTAGTTGCACACTTGGTAGAAGAAAATAATGCTCATGCAGCCCAGAAAAAAATTTGACAATTTTTGTTCAAATCACCAATACAATTAGAGTAGAATATCACTATCAGATCGAAACCTCACTTTTTCACAAACTGATTTTGTGACTGCATACACAATTCTCACAAAGATAAATGTAACAATTAGGTAAAAATTGTGGATTTTACCAACTTTGTAGATTTGGCCAACCATGCCCATTGTACGTATGCAACATTGTCGTGTCTTTTCACCCCCATGTAGGGCGAATTCTAGGTCAAGGCAAGGCCTGTACACTAATTGAGCGCAGTGAGCGGCCAATTTAGCATCCCTCCAAAATGAAAATTACTATTACATGCCGAGTTGTTTGTTAGAATGGCATCTAATGCACAGTTATTGCCCTGGCCAAAGAAATTACTTTCTTCCATTTTTTTCTAAAATGAGACCTACATCAACGTGCATTTATAATATAGCTCCCTATACATACAATTTTTATAAATTCAGTGCATCCTCTTTGATGATTTTGTAATAAAGTTAGTCATTTACTGCATTTTCAGTACAAAGCAAATCAGTGCAAGGATCTGTAATTGTCATCAAGCTGAGAGCAATTATTTTGCCATAACATGTAGGAAATATGCAATTTTGATGATCAGCATCATTCTCCATTTTGAATCCTCAAAATTGGATTAGATCTCAGATCTTAAAATGACTAGCGCATATTTTGTGTGCATGGAAATGACCGCAGAGGCTTGCATCTAAAACACACACAATGGTAACATGACATTTAGTTAAAAAAATAAAATAAATAAATCCATTTGACAAAAACACAAGGAAATCAACATTTTACCATTAATACCATTCATCTGTAACTATGGGTCTGTAGATTTCAAGACATTTAAACAGAATCCAGCTTGAAATAAGATTTGCCAATATTACGTCCAATTTATACTAAAAAATATACCAGTGCCATTTGTCTCAACACACGGAAGCAATCACATTGAAAGAAGAAAATGGAAGAGGATCATAGAGGATTCCTCCATGTACAAACAAACAAACCCATAATCTATATACCATTATCTTCAATTTTACACGCAATCCCACAAAATAATAGTTGAAAAAGATTGTGATGGAGTAGAGAAAATGACTAAAACAAAAACTATTTATCTCTAGGCCTTTACCATTTTTTCCCAATCAACTGTAATTTTACATGCAATCCCACAAGATAACAGTTGAAAATATTTTATAATGATTAGGTCTATTAGAGATCATTAAATGACCATAACCAAAATATAACCTACATGGCATTTTTTCCCAATCCATTTCAATTTTACACACAATCCCACAAAATAATAATTGAAAATATTGTGCAATGGTTACAATAGATTAAATGAACAAAACAAAATTATAATCTCTAGATATAATTTTTTTCAATCCACAAGCAATCCTACAATATAATACTTAAAAAGATTGTGCAATAACTGTAAGGAAATACCAAAAAACCATAATCTTCCTAATCTTGATACCATTTTATTGTTTCAATCCACTTCAAATTTACATGCAATCCCACAAAATAATATTTCAAAATGTGTAATGATTATTACATCAAGTCAAAACACATAGTAGATGACCATAACAGCTAGGACATATGGAAACATAGAATCTAATTGAAGCACAAAAACCAGACAGATTATACGCTTCATTCCTCTGTCCGCAAAAAAACGCAAATCTGGAGGCAATCAAAGTTTACTCATCTAATCGTAAATGGATGGTACTGATGTATTTTCAATATGGAAAGCTTTCTACTGGATAACATTGGGTCATGGCACTGTACAAACTTGCACTATGGGAGCTCTGGTACACAATGGCTGAGTGGATCTACCGTATAACATGTGTGCACTGTGGTGGTAAAGTTAGGCAGATTTGTACTAACACCGTGAAAAAGTGGGTTTAAAATCTCTATTTGCTTTGTTTTAGTACTAGCTTTTAATTATATGGTGGTGAGTTTACCAAGTTTAAGGGACATGTTTAATATGTTTTCTTAAAACCCTGAAAATCGTAGATATGAGCAAAAACGATTTTTAGTATGTTTTAAAAAAAATTTGTTTTTGCAAGATCTTGGTCTCAAGTCTGCAACAACAATACCTGGAACTTTTAAAATATTTTAGAAACATATCACAACATTATGTCTTATCATTCATCTAATGCAAATTTCCAAACAGTCCACTTCCAAATATTTCACTGCAACAATTCATGATCTTTGACCTGCGTATGGAGAATAATTTATTTATCTCACACCAACATCACAAATTTCTAGTATATTCCTAGTAGCACCTAATTATAAGCAATGAAAACCACATTCCATTTCCTGCTATGTACTTTTAAGGAGTGATGACCAGAATGAAGTGCAATTGTCAGAAATTTGCGTATTTCACAATAGGCCTATTCCTTATTATGGTTAAATGCATTTAACCATAAAAGGAATATTGTGAAATACGCAAATTTTAATATAAAATTTTAACAACTAATGATGAATTTGATGCAACCACAGTCAAGTTATTATCATCATAACCAGGGCCGTAGCAAGCGGGGCGGCCCGGGATGCCATGGCCGCCACACTTTTTGAGAAATTTGTTATGTTTTTCTTTATATCTTTATTTCAATTTGGGCATATTTTTGTGTTTTGGCCGCTCCACATTTATGATGGCCGCCTCACATTTTTCAACCTTGCTACGGCCCTGGTCATAACACAGGTACATGGAAACCTAGGACTGGACTTTTCATGGGCCTAACATAAATAACACCAAACAGTCTTGTCCACTAGTCCAATATTAAACAACACAGGAAAATGGAAAGTGAAACACACCCATTATCATATGATAATAAGACTATCAATACACCTACAATGTTTTGAATTTAACAGAATTAATAAGGAAATGAATGCTCCAGTTTTAGTTGTCATGACCTGCTTTCGGGAGGGGTCAGTCATTTTGAATTCTTGTACTATTTATCATGTCCATGGCTTATAACCATGGCAATGTACTAATGTTGAACTAACCTAGTTTTGATTGTATAATTATTTCCAAAGAGCAGACCCGTGAGGATTTTTGTGGGGTGCTTATTTGAAAGTGGACTTTTTTCCAAGGGGGGCAATTTTGTGAAAAGTGGACTTCCTTCCCCAAACCTTTTTTGACCAAAAAAGCTTTAAAAATCTGACTTTTTGTCTCCCTACACTCACAAATTCATAAATATTGGGACTTTTTGTATACTTTTGCTAATTTGGGGGACGTGCGTTGCACCCTCGCACCCCCTGGCTATAGCTCTGCCAAAGAGGATCTTGTTTTTAATTGCAAAAGGCTGCTGATTCCAAATGAATTCACTGCATGCAGACAGGATGGTGTACAGCTACAAAATGTGCCTAACTTTACAGCAACATTATTGGAGTCAAACCATAAGCTACACAGCAGTTGCCTATCCTGAAACTGTAGTGTAGTAAATCATTCCAGTATTGAATATGAAGTTTAAGAATATAAAATTCAAATCCTAAATAATTTTGCTAATTACAAATTTATGAAAGAGCTAGAAAATTTCATTGATAAATAATATTTTTTACTCAGTAGTTCCAACACTGTGACCAGTAACAAGAGCCATGAACATGATGAATATGTCACCCACATCCTTACTTCATTTAATAATCCTGTCATTAATTTGATTTTACCTATATCATAAATAAAATCATCATTATTAGGAACAAAATTGTATCAGATGTCTTTATTCAAGGAATATCACCATCATAGCTGCTAATCAGCAACGCGACAAACTCTAAAATTCTGAATAAAAGGGAAATATATATATTCATCATTTAAGTGAACAAAAAGAATTAATTACCAAATCTTCCAACACAAATATGTAAATTAGGCAAGCAACAAACCATTTCGGAGCAAACCGTAGGCAAGCAAGCTATCGGGCATTCAGCAACTAGTCCCATGCATAATATTATTAGCAATCGGACAAGATTGTTGTGACAGACGCACATTATACTCCTAATAGTACAAGAAGCCTTCAACAAAACTATACTAACACTAATAGTAATACATCACCTATAATATGTAGTCTAGCTTGCTATTAAACATGACCTAGCTACTAGCCCATTCTGCGTACAAGAACGTAGAAGCAATTATACATACTCCGTGATAAAGAATGATTAAAAAGGCAAGAGATTGAAGGGACGTACATCTCAGGGCTGTTTGTTCAGTTGCAAAGATCCCTGCATTTTTATGAGAAGACCGACTTGTGAGTTTAGTTAAGCTGGCTTGCTTCTATATATCTATCTATATATCTATCTATACTAATATAGGCCTGGTTCACTATGCTGGGAGTAGTAATATATCATCGGCATGAACCTCAATGTTAACTATTATTATTACCCTAAGACAGAGAAATTGAAAAACACTCGGACGCAAAATTTGCATGCATGTTGGCAATCAGACACGACAACCATTTATTGACTTTTGTTTAAGACCCGCACTAGTACCGACAACAAATAAACAAACAAACAAACAAACAAATTCTCAGCCAGATTATAGCCAAATATATAATAGGAGATTCTCTAATCGAGCTTAATTACCCAACCCAAGACTCTAGCGAAACAACGACCAAAGGCGCAGAAAATCTCGCTTTAGCAAAATCAAATGTGATCCAAACTTGCACTCTGGTGGCCGCCACCGAGGCTAAATTCTGAGCGCTTGACCCCGAACCCGTGGATCATTAAATCAAATATCATGGCTAAACCAAATGTGATCCAAACTTGCACTCGGGTGGCCGCCACCCGAGGCTAAATTCTGAGCGCTTGACCCCGAACCCGTGGAACATTCATCAAATATCATGGCTGGAAACTCAACAATAAATTACGGTACTGGTGCATACAGATCCCACGCCCCAAGTGGAATTCCTGAGACTCTTCAACAGGTGGTCTACCTGAAGTTACAAAGGATCAAGTCTTAATGTTAGCATTCTATGACATATACATATATCATAATAAATAAATACAGAAAAGATAATTCAAAACCCAGCATTATTTTCTTTTGCTTACTGTGTGAAGTCTTTGACCTTATAAAAGACTACTTTACTGTTTTTGATGACACCTGTGCCTGTATGTAACAATACGATTGTCAATTCCTGTACATATATATAGTTTTGACGACTTACTTTCCCTCTTGAACTATCATTCTAAAAAAAGGTTGATACAGAACAATTATATAAATTTTATGTGGCAACATATTGAACACATGATCTAATTAAACAGTGTACATTGTATCTTTGAAGATCTGAGAAAGGGAAATTAATTGCAAGTCACATGTAATTTTAATGATCAAGGCCAACTCTTTATTCCTCCCTCCTTATCTACAGGGACCATAATTCTTGATTTTTCTTTTAAACTTACAGACAGTTAAATGCTTTAATTAGCTATACACACTACCATGTAGTGAGATAAAATATATCTGTATTTATACAGGTCATTATCTCATTACTGTCACACATAATTATATTTTACTTCCTTCTCACATGTCCACACAGGGCGCGGTGGGTGGGAAGATTTTTGTTGTTGTCGTGTCCAATACAAAACCAACAGTGAATAAATCACTACCTAATCACGCCTCAAACCCGCTGGCGGTAAATCCCATTGGTTCCCGGTCGAGCCAAACAATACAAATTTATCTGCATGACAATGATTGACATCTGACCCGGTAAACAATAACATGGATTGGCCCATTTCTTAGCAAGGGTAAATTGAGTTTAACTTGTTGCACTGTGTTAAACTTTATTACCCTAAGACAGAGAAATTGAAAAACACTCGGACGCAAAATTTGCATGCATGTTGGCAATCAGACACGACAACCATTTATTGACTTTTGTTTAAGACCCGCACCAGTACCGACAACAAATAAACAAACAAACAAACAAACAAATTCTCAGCCGTATTATAGCCAAATATATAATAGGAGATTCTCTAATCGAGCGAATTACCCAACCCAAGACTCTAGCGAAACAACGACCAAAGGCGCAGAAAATCTCGCTTTTAGCAAAATCAAATGTGATCCAAACTTGCACTCTGGTGGCCGCCACCCGAGGCTAAATTCTGAGCGTTTGACCCCGAACCCGTGGATCATTAAATCAAATATCATGGCTAAACCAAATGTGATCCAAACTTGCACTCGGGTGGCCGCCACCCGAGGCTAAATTCTGAGCGCTTGACCCGAACCCGTGGAACATTCATCAAATATCATGGCTGGAAACTCAACAATAAATTACGGTACTGGTGCATACAGATCCCACGCTCCCAAGTGGAATTCCTGAGACTCTTCAACAGGTGGTCTACCTGAAGTTACAAAGGATCAAGTCTTAATGTTAGCATTCTATGACATATACATATATCATAATAAATAAATACAGAAAAGATAATTCAAAACCCCACACAAGGGACTTATTTTATAAGGAACTTGGTTAATTCCCCCTCCCCCCTTAAACTTGTTTGTTCACTTTGCTGCACGGATATCATTACCTAAACCTCCTCTAACGCTCCTGGATGATACACAATGGAATGAGGCACATATTTAAAAGTTGACTAGCGCATTTGAGAGCGCCTGTTTGAAAACCAGAAACTACATGATGATATATCTGCCTATGTTGATAATGCTACTGATAACTAAATGGAACCTCAATGAAGGATTTTATTGTTGGCACATTGAAATATAAATCACAGTTTGGCTCTGTGCCACTAATTGCTGATTAGCATAAAACAGCACTATAATTTCTTTGCTGGATATTGACTGTAATCCATATAATTCTCCACAATAACACTACTAATTATGCTGGCTCTATATGCTGCGAGATACATTGTATAGTCACAATAGGATATTGAAAGAAATCAACGCGATAACTAGCCGACTCATAACCTCACAAAAAAACTAGAAAAATGAGGGCATAGTACTTGGCCCCAGAGTCTAGCTACCCCATGCCAACCTGGAGTTGATCCCTACTTCCCTTTAACACAGACTTAATCAAACAAATACCAGCACGATTGACTAAATGTTATTAATTTCAAATGTGCAACAGAATATATGTGTTGTTGAGATATAAACCGCACCTGACGTGATGTACTACCACTTCTACCCTCGTATAGTCATACTATTACGTAGCAACGCAAAGCACATCAATATAATATCAGAGGGCTCACCACTGTATAAATTGTTTCTTGTACAATTTTACTTACAATGCAATTCAATTTTAGAAATCCAGATATTAGTGATATTCCAAGTCCCATGAGATTCATTTGTCCAATGGAAAATTCCCATGTTGTCCCCTAAAGTTTTCGTCCAACTCTGCAAAATTGTATAAAATTTTTGTATATGTTGTCCACTACCAATGCGAAGTTGGATGAATTTACTACTCTTTCTTCAAATATATGAAGATGTTGATTTGAGCTTTCTGATGATCAACATCGCAATGGTTAACTTTCTTTCATACTTTTAGTTACCAATTGAAAATCTGTTGATTTCTAAGAATCGGTAATGAAGATGTTGATTTGAGCTTTTTGATGATCAACATCGCAATGTACTTTCATACTTTTAGTTACCAATTGAAAAATCTTTTCGTCTATCTCGGGCAGAATTCGGGTTATTCTGTTGTGTAGTGAAAATAGACCTTGTGATCCGAGTAGGGCACCCACTGCACTGGCCAGTACACTTACGCACAACCGCACATACGGAACCCAGTGATTGGGTTGTTTGGTTCCATTTTGCGTCAAAAATATTGGACCAATGTGGCTAACAGCATTCTGCCTGATGTCTTGCTTTATTTTATTCTATTTCAGCACTCTCGATGTTCATGCGACCCTTTGTTCCTGAGTTGCCTTACCAAAGCGCCGGTCATGGCTAAATCATGCACAACCTATCTTCCAAATTTCCACTACTCGACATCGAAGGAATGCTCAAATTAATATTTCCCATGCAAAGTTCAACTGTGGTTGATCAAACGATGCTATTATATACACCAGAGAAGCCCTAAAGTATTAACTTTTTCGTTAGCTGGACTCGAACTTCAGAACTTATTTGGTTCAATAGACTTCTGACAGTACAATATGTGTAAAGATGCATGTTCTCCTTGTATTGCTCGTAATGTAAGTTCAGTTTCGCAGAGATGACACAAAATTTTCAATATGCTTCGCTGTGCATGTCAAAGTCTACTGTCGCCTCACACAAAGTCTAGTAGTCACTAGCAATTATAAGGGTGTCCAGGTGTACAAGTACATACAGGTCAGGCTTGTTTCTTACCACCAGCATCAAAGTGTCATTGGTATCGCCTGCAATATAAATAAAAGAAAGAAAAAAGAAATGGGAAACAACCTGCCAGCACATCTATACTAATTACCCTGTGTAACTTGAGATTTTGTTTGTGATCCAACACAAGTAATCAGGAGACAGATGAATATTTAATTTGTATTAATTTCTTTCCCTGACCAGTTTTATGAACCATCGTGTTATGTGGATAAGCATGACAAATTATTTGTGCGATCTATTCTCATACAAATTTAACCCTTTCAAAATATGACATTTACTAATTACTAATTCCAGAAACTGAAGCAATCTTTGCCTTAATTACCCTTAATCCACAATAAAAATGCTTTGACACAATATATACTTGTCATTGTATCACAAATGCAAGGGATGAGGGAACACATTTTCCCAATTTTTACACAATCCGGCTTTTACTTACTTGACCTCAGGAATTTTTTATCCCCGTTTTTCATGAAATCCTTCGCTACATTAATTAGCTCTTTGACCCTGCTTAACGAGTTTTCCTAATCAGATATCTTTATATTGGTTTCATGACCATCCAATTTATTTTACTTTACTTTTAATTGACCCCCTTGTGGCCAACAGGGAGATTGCCAATGTATTTATGCACTCATAACTACTCCTCCTTAAATCACCATCCAAATATTTGATGACCTGAGAATTACCACAAGAATATTAAACTACATTTGTATCCAAGATCCTTCTTCACCAAGTTTTATGATCTAAAATCTTCCGTTGAACTTCAAATTACTAATACCATCAAGTTCTATAAAGACTCAAGAGCTCGTCCACATTCCCGCTGAGCCTGTGATCAAAGCCTAACAAGGGATGCGTTCATATCAATTTCTCTCCCAATACTTAAAAAAGGTATGCAACTATGATCAAAATCCCTCACACAGACCGTAAACACACATGATAAACCCTGGTCTTTCATTATTATTTTTTTTTTTTTTTTTCCTTTTCAATCCAAATCCAATTTTCAATCCAATCCAATCCAAAGAAAAGAGCATTGCAATTATTTTTTTTCTCCATTTTCAATCCACATCCAATTTTCAATCCAAATCCAAATTCAATCCAAAGAAAAGAGCCTTGCAATTATTTATTTATTTTTTTTTTTTTTTTTTCCAATTTTCAATCCACATCCAATTTTAAATCCAAATTCAATCCAATCCAAAGAAAAGAACATTACAATTCCAGTCCAATCAAATTTCCAATCCAGATCCAAAAACCAATTTTAAATCCAAATTCAATCCTAAGAAAAGAGCCTTGCATATTTTTTTTTTTTTTTTTTATTTTTTTTTTTTTTTTTTTTTTTTTTTTTTTTTTTTTTTATTTTTTTTTATTTATTTTTATTTATTTTTTTATTCCAATTTTCAATTCACAACCAATTTTTAAATCCAACTTCACTCCAAATCCAAAGAAAAGAACATTACAATTCCAGTCCAATCAAATTTCCAATCCAAATCCAAAATCCAAGTATTCAATAACCATTCTCGCTAGGGACATATCGGGCTATCCTTGTTTATCGATACATTTTGTCTACAACCCGTGACTAAAATTAGACCTACACTATATGACCACTTTATGAATGAAACTAGGTTACCTTATAAATAAGGCATTATGCCACAATCAAACCAAATTCAACCAAACAAACAAAACTAATGCATTACCGACTCTGTCATGTAAATTATATACGCTTCTATGCATAGTAAGCTTAGACATAATCGTCCATTATGAAGGTAAATATCCAAGGGTAAATATACTCATGATACCCTTCCTTTCAATAAGCCACAAAAACCTGGCCTGCTAATGTTATACTAACAACTATCACCCAAAATATGCTTGCATTAACATAAAAAGGTGAAATCACACCTAGAAATTGTCTAAAATTTTACCACAAACGCCTAATACGCTAAATTCGCCAGGGGGTGACGGGCTGTCTTTACCCCATTTTGACGAACGAGGGAGACGGGAAATTGCACACGGAATATTCCAGAATTTTTATGGCTAAAAAAAATTGCCTTTGTGAACTCTTTTGCTACACGTGGCTAAATATTATCATCTGCACATCGTATCTTTTGCTACTTAAAACTATTATCATTATTAGGGATTTCCCAACCCAATCACGTAATCGTTGACCGACATTATCATCGCCTTACAACTTCCCTTTTGTTATTCTATTCTTATTCATTTTGTTATTTACAAGTAGGAACATAAAATAGACCATCTGTAAATTCTCTACTTATGACTTTCCAGCTTTTAATACGTAAATTGTAAGCCAAATGATCCCAACATTTTTGAGTTTTAACTATAAAAGGGATCCCTTGAATGATAACCACATTAATTTCAAGAAAACTGACAATATTTCTTGGCACTGCTTGAACTGAATTCGCACCAAATTAAAATACGACTGTCAACCTTACCCTAAAAACATACCCGATTCTAAAAAAAAACCTACTTAAATGAACCGACGCAATCCCGGACGCAATCAAAAACGATAGTTTAATTTGCTTAAATTTTGTCATCCCGAATTCGAGCTGCCACACTGATTCGACAATTGCTGTAACTTTGGTAATATTTGTCCAAATTCGCGGGTAAAAACTATGGCTCAAATGTATACGATGACACCGGAAAAATCGCCATTGATTTGCAATGGGAAGTCATTGTTTGCCAATCGGGATATCGATTGATTCGCCCATGTCAAATTCTCAAGGACCCTGACGTCATAATGAGCGCGCTTTTATTACGCCTTGCCTTATTTGGATAATGGCTACATGTGCATTGTAAAACCCTGCCCGTGTTGGCCATAACAATTACACCTCATGAATTATTCATAGAACCACACTTGGTAAACAAACATTAATATTAAATGCGTAAAGCCACAGGAATTGCAAAGTTTTGGAGCACTTTTCGTGTGCAAGAAAACACCATTAAATATTATTTAGATGCATTTAAATACAATTTCGACTCCCGCATTATACATAAATTAAATAAATTTATTCTCACCCGGATATTTCTCCGTCTAATCAGAAATTACTCAACCACAAATTTCATGAAGTCTTGAAGATGACTGCTTTGCGTGCATGTTGTGCTGTTCAGTAGGATTCGCTCTACCGTAATTTTCCACGACGATTGTATAGAATACTGACTTCGCTAGCTCACAAAACGTGCACAAAATGTTGATATTACTACATGTATAAATATTTTTTACATCCAAGTTTTAGCACTGCATGCCAGCGCCGAACTCGCCACCAATTATACATAGCGCAGCATTAAATTCGAACCTGAATCATGATTATATTGTTGTGCAGTAAGCAGAAACAAGGTAGAAAAATCAGCGTGTCCTTGTTATTGATGCAGTAAACGTGCACATTTTAAGCTTCCCAAAGCTTGATTTTTTATCATCAATCAGTCAGTTGTTTATGGCTTATGAAGTTGCTGTTGATTTCTAAGAATCGGTAGCCAAAGATTTTTGTTGTTGTCGTGTCCAATACAAAACCAACAGTGAATAAATCACTACCTAATCACGCCTTGAAACCCGGTAAGGCGGCAAATCCCATTGGTTCCCGGTCGAGCCAAACAATACAAATTTATCTGCATGACAATGATTGACATCTGACCCGGTAAACAATAACATGGATTGGCCCATTTCTTAGCAAGGGTAAATTGAGTTTAACTTGTTGCACTGTGTTAAACTTTAGTTCCCTGGCTACATAATGGGTTAAGTAGCAACAATTTATTTTATTTTTTTATGACAAAATCCTCTACTTTTGGGGATGAACTTCTTACAACATAATCTACTTTTCTTACCCTAATTATGCATAAATGTGATGGATAGTCACATGATATGAATAGCCTAAACAATGTGAAAAACAGCTGCAAAAGTATACAGTATCATGTACACATTATGCAAATTGGTATAAAATTTAAGATTAAGCAAGTATCAATACAACCGCTAACATAAAGAATGTAACGATGTCAACATGACTGCATATTAAGAACTGCTATGGCTTATAATGGTCATGACACAAAAGCGTTATGGAGGAACAAAAAAACCATCAATAAGTACAACCTTTCCCTCCGTCACCCTTGAAATAGTAAAAAGTTGATCCGGCATCTGTCATTGGCTGGCTTATTTGTACATGTACCCACATACAGACCAATACACAAGGAGGATTAGCCTACAGACCACGGCTTAGGGCTCAAGGCACTGTTCAATCCCAGTTCTAAAACCTCTCTAGAATTCAATTTTTGCACAATTCATTTTCTACAAGACAAAAAACAGGCTTTATTCAATAGTCAATCAATGTTTTTTAAGCCTAAATGTAATTGTTACACTGTGGCAAAAAAATTGGATGAAAATACAACTTATTTTGGGTTATTGTAGGCTTGCATTAAACCTACTTATCACTATTCTAACATAAACAGTTTAAATCTGAGGGAAAAAAGTGATTTCTAAAATTCAATAGCATAACATAATCCAAACATTTCACTGGATATTGTATACCAATGGTATGATATTATGTTTCAACAAGTCATGAAAATTTATATTAATTTGAAATTTGAATAAATCTTTATTTTAATGTTTCTCACAATGTACATCATGACCTTTTATTATTGTAGAATATTATTTTGCGACACAAATTTAACATTTATTTTAAACATACACACAGTTTTGACTTTGTGACTGTTATGCTAAGTAGGTCTACAGCATTGTGGTGGATCAATAAATTATATTTTATAATTCTGGGTGTATCTTTCAAACTTAATATTCATAAATGCAAACTTTGGTTAATTTATTCCTAAAATGTGCATTAATGATGATAATTTTAGTTCACGAAATTCTGAGAATCCACCAAAAAGAGAGAAATTAACCCCAAATCTCAAATACCAGAAAGTTAAACACAAGAAGTGAAAACAGCCTTACCAACTTTGTAAAACTACAGACTAGAACATAAAAATGCCTTCATGTAGTGAATATTTTGAAGTGAAATCCTTGTTAAATCTCCCATCACATCATGCATGGTAAGAAATCTATGTCTGCGAGTCACAACAACACACACCAGGTACAACATGGGGGATTGACCCCGAATGGTGAGGAACCATTTGTCTTGGTTTTGTAGCGGCACATGTGTTCAGAGTTTGACAAGTAGGCTAACACTAACTAAATAACCACGGGTGAGTGAGTGAGCACCAAGGCGAGGACCAGGCGAGTGGTAGCAAACTTTTTCAATTTGATAATGGTAGTATGCGTCGTCTGCTCACATGGCCTACAGTATATTAAATACCCTCTAAATTGTACTTGTACAGCTCACTAAATGACAGCATGTTTCATCGTGTTAAGAAAAAATAAAATATATGAAGATTTAGAAACAGCATAAATATATTATGCTGTTTGACAGACAATATTTACATTGTTTAAATAATTGAAAGGATAGGTAAACAAATGTGCAAACGTGTCCCCCAAGCTGTCATTCTACTTCATGTGTGTATGACCATTAATATCTTATTAAGGAATGAAAAGTAAATAGTTAAGAGAGGAGTTAAAATAATATGATAATACTCACCAACCCATTCATAAAATCCAAAATCACAGAAAATTAGTAGCACAAATTATGCTACTATATATCCACCATTAGTCCGGCAACAAGTTAGATACAAGGTATTGATTTAAACAATCTTGATCCAGCGATGCTAATATATAATACGCACAAGTGTCCGATGAAGAACTTGTATGACCGGTACTCGGTAAAATCGATTGTAAATAGGGTCAATATCCAAAATTGCAAATCAAAATTCGGTGCCTCGGTCAAGACAGACAGATGATGCCGTAGTAGAAAAAAAAGATTGGGTTGAAATTTGACAGGCTGATATGTGTAGTTTAGCTAGGGTTATAATACCTCCATGCTCAGTTTACCATCACATATGTATGAGGATAGACCAATGAGAGACCAAGTTGCGTGCTAACATGAATCGATGACTATAATAAATCCATGTCCGAAAGCAAAACGAATGGTGACAGTACTGAATGGTCTGACGGAAACTGGTAACAAGGTACTGGTGGGTGTCAGTGAAATGATGACCAAACACACACTGGTAGGTGCTATAGTCCACTTCCACTCTCGTTCTAGTGTTATACACACACAGGTAAAGTGACTGAATGAGAGAGAGGGAAAAAAATCTTCAGTGGTCTGACTGCCGGCTTGTTTTGTGTCTGGCCGGCTTCATGCATACAAGGGTCGGTAACTAGAGACAGCCTAGTACAGGGCACGGTACAACCAACCAACGTTGACTTGGGTCATATGCTGTGTGCTATATGCCAGCTAGCTAGTAGTCCAGTGTGTTTGTGGATTGATTCTAAGATTGCTGATGGGTTTTGATTAGACAGTTCCCCAGTCTCGCTCGCTGCCTGACGTATTTTTTTCCAGAATATGCAAATTAACCGTGTGGATAGTAAACTAGGGTAGGGTGGTATAGTCCACAAAACAAAACAGAGAAAATGTTACCCCTAGTTTTGTGAATGTAGGTTAATATTACATACACACATTACATCAATATTATACGCATCTAAATATCTTCAGTTCAGTGAGTTGTAGATTGTATGGCGTAGAGAATCAAAATAGGCGATTGGGCTAGTTTGCAATCACGTCTCAGTTTACATGTAGTCAGTGATGATACAGTCTTGACAATCTCAGATTTGGTAGTATGTTATTACATACAAGGCTTATATAGGACACCTTTGATAGGTCTCCTTGTCCAGTCCACAGTTAGTTGTCAACTAGCAATGAGCAGAGAAAAATACTTGGAAAAATCCTCTCTTTGTTGTGTAGTGAGGCTACTGTCCGTCCGTCCTTTAGATGATGTAGAATATTACCAGTGGTGGTTCCTCCGGAGTTGACCTGGTCCTGTGTGTACACTGCACAGTCATCCGCTGATCTGAATGCTGATGATGCACACTGCCCTAGTTGAGATGTGTGTGAGGATTCCCTCCGCTGCTGAGTGACTGAGTGAATGAGCCAGCTAGAGAAAAGAGAAACAGCCTGCTGCCTGCTGCTACTGCTGCCACAAAGCCAAGCTTAACTCTCAATCAGCGTAGCCTGAGCGAGGGAGGCATGCATATACACACACAAGACTTGAGAGGCAGCTAGCACTGACTTGGCTGATGCTTCATCTCACGCTGTTAATCTCCCTGCAAATCAGGGCCTGACAGCCTGTCTCTCCCAGGGTGCCGTGCTTCCCGCTGGGCCCGTTTTTCAGCCTGATTCTACCCTCTTTTTTCTTTTTGCTCTACCAAAGTGCCGACAAGTGAGACACGGCCCTAGGCCACTCCTGACCCTTAGTGAACAAGCTTGTTAGCGCACTCTGCCCATGTTGGTTAGATGCTTAAGAAAATGGGGGAAAAAAGAAAAGAAAAGAAATTGGCAGGCAAGGAGGAGAAAAATGCTAACGCAAACCCTCGGGCAAAGTTTCTACCATGACAAAAATCAACCTTTCCTTCATTTCTTGTTTCAATCATTCGTTTGGCAGGGCATTTCAAAGCCTAGGTCATGTTATCTTTATACGCCCCAAAAAAACTGGGTGGCAAGCATTCTCCTGGGCCTTGGTTTGATAATCTGACCGATGACTGTTTTTCTTTGTGTGGTTAAGTAGTGGGTGGACCCTGCACAAATCTTTGATGGCTGCGAGATATCATGCCAAATTGCCCATTTTTCAACAATCAACAGCTCTAGTCTATCTTTTAAGAAAATCGCCTCAGTAAATGAAAACGGAATAATACAAATATAAGACATTGTATACAAACAGTGATAGCAGGGGGTTAGGTGAAGGAGATTTAATGTGATGATTGTTGCTTAAAGGAAATTGCCAAAAGGACCAAGGTGTAAACAACTTTGTTGACAAAATATGTGGCTTTATTTATTTTATGCCAAAACAATTGATATATTTTCTGGCATTAAAAAATTAAAAATACTTTTCAATCTAAGAAATTGTAACATACTTGGATATTTTAAAAAGCAACAACAATAATATAATAACAACAACAACAATATCAGCAGCAATAATTATAAAACACTTATTATTAAACCAAGTCTATGTCTGTGGCCCAATTTTCAGAAAAAATATTATTAGTCACATGATTGGCTTTAAACTTTTATTTGCTTTAATTATTAAATCTTTTTCATCGTTGACATCGTCATCAATTTTAAGCTTCATCACCCAATCATCACCATGGTCATCATCATCATTTTCATGTACCATTATATGAATGTTACTATGGCAACCATTAAACACCAATAAGATGCCCATCCCACCAATTCTGTCTCTTAATGTAGTATAAATCTTACCAAACTATTTTGATCTTACATACAAATCACCTTGGTTACGCATAAGGTTGACATCCTCAAAATTGCAATATAGCAGTCATTCATTCATAAATAGTTTATCTTATCTAAACCATGGCTGAACAGTTAGTCATTTGTTTTGTGTTAATAATCGTTGTTTACAAGAGTGTTAACTGGATTATCCTTGTTAAGTCTTGTCAAATCATGTGTGAAAATGATGGTCAAAATGAATTTCATACCCAGCCCTAAAACCAGTCATGTCAACCACACAGTGTTTGACAACCACAATTTGGGCTACTTTTTGAAAGCATACTGCACCTCAGAAAAAGTCACTGAAAATATTTTGGAGGAGCTGCCTTTTGTAATAAAAGTATTTGACCTTTTTGGGGTACATTTTTGACAAAGTAGACTTTTCAAAAAATGGCTGGATTCTGTGAGGACTTTGGGGAAATGTTTGGTACTTGTCCGCCAATTTTGATGATTGAGGGCAGAATCTTCGGGATTTTAGTGGTATACTTTTTTTGGTAGATTTGAGGGGATTTTTGGACCCAGGTGGATTTGGGGGCATCCCATCTGCTTCCCTTGCCAGCCTAGTCACTGCATGATAAAAATGTATAGTTGATTTTCACAAGCTTTTTATGTCAAAAAGTAGAATTACTCTTTTCAACGTTTTATGGGTGCATTTCCCTTGACTGGTAATTGGGCTACCTTGAGTGCAATCCACCGCCATCTAGATGGGTGTTTGCCACGTTTCAGACCAAAAAAATCTGGTAACCCTGGTACATACCCAGCCGGCAAAATACAAAGAGACAAGACATGTGGCATATTGCTTGGTGCATGTATGTATCTTGTAATAGATTCTGTACATCATTTATCAATGTTATTTTCCCTTCCCCTCATGATCCTTCTTCATGATTATGTTCCGTTTTGATCTAACAAAAAAGCCCTACTTCATCTGCAGGATGTGCTCTATTTTTTTCCAAAGAAAGCTTTTCTATTTTCATTATCATCAGACCATTTCACAAGAACATTTGTTTTTCAAATTATCAATGCTCATTATTTGCTCATGACATATTTTTTCATGCTTACACTATTTACTTATTTTGGCCTTAGCAAAGAGGTCAAGAGAGCCGACATCAAAAGGTATGGTACAGTTATGACTTATGAGGTACTAATAATGCTTTAATTAAGTTTGCAATTTTTGAAAAAGTATTAAATAAAATATACATAACTTTCTTTGCTTCTTTATACAAAAAGGGTCTGGTATAAAAGCTTATCTTTTGTATTTTCCTTCAAGTCATCAGAGACATGGTAATTTTTAGGCAATTTTGGAGAACAATTTGTAGACAAGTTTGGTGTTTATTGTCCAATTTAATAGAGGACTTAAGTGATGGTGGACTTGCTTGTCCAAAGGTTCAATTTTATTTGTTAGACTCCCTCCCAGTCTCTAATACTTGTAAATGCTGGCAACCGGGGACGCACACACACAAGTCTGAGAAAACACCAAACAACCGGGGACACAAACACACTTAATTTTTTACTATCCAACCTGGTCACATTAGAGAAATCACCATCCAATCGGGGGACTGTCTTATACCGGGTAACTGCAGACTCATGTTTGTATGCTTTAACTTGCAATTTGGGCCAACCTGGAAAGTTCTGGCAACCAGGGACATCCGCAGTTCCTGTGTGTCTGCATTTAAAGGGTAGTTTCTCATGTGTGATTCCTCAGTTTGGGGGTGAATACAAGTGGCCCTCTCCCTTTTAAAGTTGCAAGGGGGGGACATAGGTATATTTGTGGATGCATGTACTCATAGGCAACACCATATAACAAATTAACATGGTTCCTCTATTTGCAGAGAAAATTACCAATAAGCTATCTTTAATGGTGACTACTGGATTGGAGTTAGGCATAGAACTGGTTCTTGTTCTTGAGGAAGGGGAGCAGCGCCAAGGCATTTCCTGAGGGGGTCCTACAAGGCAAATGGGTGCAATTGATTAGTGCGAAAGTGGGTCTGTCACATCACTGGCCAGCCTATGTTGTGGCATAGGTCCAATCTCTCTTGTGTGGCCCTTTCAAGCCACAAAACATGAATCTATTCTGAGAAACAACCTAAATGCTCTATCACAGTATGCTCCATGGTGACATGTGTATCTTAGAGCTATGAAGATGCATGCACATGTCAATGGAAATGCACACACAAATCCATCTTAGTGTGCATATGTACATGTATGTACGCACAACACACTGTTTGACAGTGGTTCATGTCACACTTATACCAGGAACCAGGTCACCGAACGGGGCATACCAAAATTCCAGTAAAAATGCCCAATAGCAGGACACGTTCACACAACATGACAAAAACTGTAACATTTTTAGCAAGGGTCATTTATACCTCCCAGCACAATTTTCAATTTGCCATCATTTACAATTATAAGCTTAACCCCATGAACACCATGGGTTAACCACAGTATAAATGGATTAATTTCTTTAAAATTTGAAAAATGTAAACTTTCACTGGTACGCTACTATAAACACTGCTTGAATCACCTGTTCCGATACATGCACAAGTACAAACATTCCTGGGAATGAGTCAGGAGTTTTCTGTAATTATTCTTTTGGACAAGAACAAACTACAATTTTACTTAGCACAGAGCAGATTTCAATCAGAGATATGCCAAATGACTCATCTAAAACTAAGACACCAATATCATGTCTTTAGAATTGGGTCAGATTGAGTCTTTTGACATACTTTTTGTTCATGCTTTGTCCAGATCCATTCCATCCGTATTACTTCATAAACTTTTATGAGAGAGAACATTTTGTTAATCAATTATTTTGAACTTGAATTTGAACCTTCCTCCAGTTTGGAGTCAAATAGTATATGGTTAGAGTTTAGGGTTAAGCCATTGAAAATAGGGCAGGCCTGTCACGTACAGAAGCTTACAGAAAAACACTTTCACCCTTAATATTATGACACAATAAACATAGTTTGATTGGTCACTATTCATGTATTACTGGACATTTATTTGTATACAATTAACACTTTTAGCATTTTTCATTACTAACAATGTTTGACCTACACCTGACCTATGTGAGCAGACAGACGATAAAAAAAAAAACACTTAAAATTGAAATTTTCCATTTCCCTCTCTTTTTGGTCATCATCAGAAATTATTAATAGGATCTCAAATATGCTCATCTGTAAGGACAAAGTTCCGTAACCCCAATAAATGAACTTTGAATGCATTGGGTACAAAAACTCATACTCCATAATTAGAGGTTCAATTTTGAGATATGCTTATTAAATTATGTTAGTGAACTTTGCCATTGCCAATCAGGCTGACCATAGTCATAGTGAATGTTGGAGCAATGACCAGTAACCCGGTCAGAGACCCAATTTCCAATGCTGTAAAAGTGGTAATTTTCACAGAATTAATTTTTCACGCTTTACCCATTTTGAGCTACTTTGAGTTTTACATAGACAAATAAAAGAACATATCTGTGTATTTTTATTTTCGTATTATCTGTATTGAGCATTAAAAGTGTGAAAATTAATGTTCAGTGAAAATTTCAGAGGTCCTAAAAGTCCCAGACACAACAACTCACCCTCACTCACTCATGGCATAAAATGAACACAAAAATGACTTAGTTTTACTTTTTACATTTCATTATTTCTTTGGAATTTTTGCAAATTGCAGTTGCTTATTTTGCAAAACTGATGACATAATCTATTACATTAATATACTTTTCATGTCTTTTAATATTTGCTGTCTTGTGAACTTCCAGAGGTTACAAAAATATAATCATCTTAAAAATAACAGCAATTAGCTGTATGTCACATTAATACTGGGGGTTTCATATCAGCAGTAGATAGCACTTGCTAGAATAAGAAAACTTAGCTATGCTTAGGGTTTTATCGGATACAATACCAAAATGGTCATGACCCCATCACAACACAAAGGCAACCCTGGATTTGGGATTTGGTCCTATTTTGGACTGATTATGAAAAGAAGGTCCTTAAAATTTGAAAACAGTAAATGTGATTGAAATGAAGTACTGGTGGTACACTGTGAGCAAACTGTAGTAATAATTGGCATTTCAAGTATGAATGCAGACAGGTTGCCTGTCAACAGCAACCATGCAACAATTTGAGGTAGTGGACCCCTTTTTATATATAACCTGTTCAAAATGGCCCAACAAAATTCTGCAAACCCTTAACCCCCCCCCCCCCCCAACAAAAATCCTATCTACGGACTTGGTGCACACCTACACAAACATAGAGAAACTAGATCACAAAATGATTTTAAATATACAAGATTTCTTGTATTGTTTAACAAAAATTAAAGAATAGATGTGACTTACCTAGAAGACGTGTGATTATCACTTGAGCTGTCGTTCTCTGTTCTGGCTCTTTTCACCTGGAAATCAACAGAAAAACAGAGAAAAATTGTTACTTGTATATTTCAAAAAAAGGGCTTATGGAAAATAATGTTTCAAGTATTAGTAAGCATTACTTGAAATATATAGAGACTTCAAAAATACCCTGGGGTTGCTTAAAACACAATTTGTGATGCACTAGCTAAAAGAACCAAAATGCACAGCTTGAACAATGCCATGTGATACAAGACACAAATAATTGGGACAAATAAGACCAATTCCAATGTGAATGCAATTAATGCTATAGAACATGTAGAAAGGGATACAAAATGCCAGTACCTGCTCCTTGTGAATGATTTAAAGAGATGTTTACTACAGTGTATGGTGGTTGGGAAAAAAGTTTACCATGATATAGGACTAGATTGCCATCATAATAACTGTCCCACAAGTAGGACTAGTATCCAATCACACTACGACAGTTCCAATAACTATCCGACCTGACAGGACTAGCTTCTCAATCATATTACAGCACTACTAAAATGGTCCTTCACAATAGGACTACCTATCCAATCTCATGCTGGTTCCAAGAATTCATAAAAAAATGTCCTGCACAGTGAGACTAGCTACCTCCGACTCATTACGGTGGTTCCAATAAACGCCAACAGCCTTACAGATGGCTAGCTAAATGAGTTGACGCAGATAATTTCCTGCCGTGCTCCATGCTATTTCGGGGGAGAAAAATAATTACTAACGACATTCTTTGCCAAGACCTTTTATAAGGTACTATTTTAGAGTTGTGCATTCTCCTGTGAATTTGAGAATGCTAAAACAGAAATCCAATACACTGAGACACTGATTTTTTTAACCACTTATATAAAAGTTAATAATACTGCACTGAGAAGTTGTGCCAATTATGTCCAAGTTCTACGTACTTCGTTTAAAAAAGATGTTTTCTTGGAAAGTCTTATGATTGGTCTTACTTATAAAATATTAATATCAGCTAGGTAAAAAATTGAAATATTTCATGCAGCAAAGAAAACACTGTAATAACATAAGCATCATGGCTTCTATCATAACATTATGATATGTAGTCATCAATGACACCACAGGTAGAATCAATGGCTTTGAATACTTCCTATACAGGTGCAGCTCTTATATAAGAGTCTTTCTCAGATGGCGAAAGTCAAATGACTGCATAAGTCCAGTGACCATCTCTTCCCAGTGGTCAACTAAGAATGCACCCCCATACCACCTGGCTGTGGTCACTAGTCTATTAACTCTGATAATACCTGAATAGAGGGTATTTGATGGTTTATAAACCACTCTATTGAAGACTGATCTGGACTCAGAACCTGAGCTCTAACAGGTAACACATATAGGAGGCAGATAGACTTCATCATGTTGATACCCAAAATCAGATACCATATATTGTACATCATAGATGGGAATAAAGAGAACACACTATTATCATGATGTTTTGGGCAAAAACAATGTGCATACTAGTTTCTGCACAAAACTAATATTTTTAGTTTCCAAACACTGCCGCACTTCTATACTGAAGTAAGCATAAGCACATGGAATTCATCTTACCACATTGCTTCCCCTATCCCTATATGACCAAAGTCACAGTCATCTCACTCAGTCCCAGCAACACCATTTGTTTATTTTTACAGGCTATTAACAAACGATCATTTCATGGTTTTGTGAAATGTCGCATTAAAACAGACGACAAAATGAAGCCATGACCATGTTTGTTCTAAACGCTTCTTTGCCTTGTCACCGTAAATGGCCATAAAATAGTCAACTCTCAATACACAAATCTTACCACCAGCGACGAGAGAGTAAAACTAACCTCGTTTTTCGTAGAAGCTTAAACCGACCGAGTTTACAGCACAGAGCACGTCTATTTGTTTGCGCAACATGAGGGAACGTCATAATTTTGGTCAACCCCCGTTGCCGGAGTTGTTTCACAGTAATGCAATGCTACATTAGTTGGTATTTGTCTGTTATTGATTGTATGGCTAACCAGTTCAACCAGGGAATTCTCTCTGTCAGCCTCACAACCTCAGTTCACACACTTCTTACCTATACTCAAAATCAATTTTACTTCAGAAATACATACTTTTAGCGCAAGTTTACTAACGGAAATTTTAAGGCAACAGGTATTTATGTTGAACCAAATTTGAAGCTAGAGTGCTTGCAGTAGAGTTTTACACACAGAAAAATTGCATATGTTTTGTACATGAAGGAAAACGCATACAAAATTATGGTCATTAAAGGCTTATTCAGTTATTTGCTTATTCCAAAATCACACAAATTATCAAAATTCAGTTTTTGCGCCTTTATCCTTCACTTTTAAGCAATTTATACATAATTTTTTTTATACTTTCGCTAAGATCACTGAATTGTCCTTTAAGGGCTGGGGTATGAACGTTTGGACAGTATTTATTTTGGGACATCAGAGCACATCAGACATATCGAATTGCATTCTGAATACGAAGAATGTCATTCTGATATCAAATAATTTTGATTTTTTGAAATTCGCAATTTAATACACATTTTATGGCAAATCATTAAAAATTGATATTTTTGATATTTAACAGTACTTGAAGTAAACCTTATAAATCTGATGATTTATACTTAAAGTGTATGTAGGTGGGATGAAAAGCCAACGATCAATTGAAAATTTTGACCTTTCGTATTGAAGATATGGATTTTTTTCCCAAAACACAAAAAAAAATTAGGTCTTTTTGGGAAAAAAATCCATATCTTCAATATGAAAGGTCAAAATTTTCAATTGACCGTCGGCTTTTCCTCCCTGCTACATACACTATAAGAATATATCATTAGATTTATATAATTTACTTCGAGGACTGTTATATATCAAAAATTGAAAAATATCAAATTTTTATAATTTGTCATAAAATTTGTATTATATTGTGATTTTCAAAAATGAAAATTATTTGATATCAGAAAGACATGCTTCAGATTCAGAATGCAATTCGATAGGTCCGAGGTGCTCTCATGTCCCACAAAAATACTGTCGAAACGCATAATAAACGCTTCATTTTAGATCCCTTAAGAGTAAGGAAGTCGTTGGCAAATTGAGAAGACCTAGGCCTACAGTTTAAAAATAACCGGATAAACAAAACACCCCATGGACAGATAGCAGGAAGCTTGCTACTTTAACACAAGATTTCAGGAAAAGGACAACACATCTATCTTCTCAAAAGCCATTTGCAAATAAAAATGCTTTCAATAAAATAATGCTATTAACCTCAGAAAGAATCCAGTACATCCTTTACCAAGAACAGGAAAACTTGATTAATTTCAACTTAGAAACACATGTTGCTAACAGTTACAGTGTTTGTTTGTTTTTTTTGGGGGAGATTTTAGGGGGTTGGGCAAAATTGTAGGTGTAGCTGATTAATGGATGTCCCCTCCAAAGGAAGGTATACCCTCATGGTTTGTTTTGCCCAATTGCATCATAGGAGAGCAGAGTTCTTATGTTACATATTTAATTGCATGTTTTTCCAAATTAGTTAAAAAAATTCACAATCCAATCCTGCAAATATATGATCAGAAACTGTAATTACCAAAAATGAGTTGTTTGACAGAATTTTTCGAACATGAACTCGGCACATGAATGTGTGATGTCATTATAATGTGCACCAACCCCAACAATGTCAGCACTAAGAATTATTTTCATAAGAATGGCTTGTAAGACTGAAGTACCATATACATATAGTGCTGTACAAGGTTCACTAAATTTGATTACGTCACATAAAATTGAAATTTTAATGATGTCGCACGTTAACGTCTACGTACGAAAAACTAACCCTGTCAATTGTATGTACACCCTTCTACACTCAGCCACTGTGCTCTTGGTTATTCCACAGTTAATGACTTGACACCCCTAATGTAGGCCGTTGCCAAACTATGACACTGGGTGCAAGACTCACTCACATTATAAAGGGACAAGGCACAATGCTATAACTTGGTATGGGAAAGCCACCTGGCATAGTGGCAGGGTGGGTGTCATCATGACAAATTATTCTTTTCACTCAAAGTTTGGTATTATCACACACCCATGACAAATCATGTCTTAGAAACATGGGAAGATGTGCTGTAATGAGTAATGACATACATTGGAAGTCATTCTGCAAGACATGAACTAATGTATTTGGTGGTTCCTTTGGGGAGAGGGGGAGGGGAAGGGGAAGGAGAGGAAAAGGGAGGAGAGGGGAGGGGAGGGAGTGGGAGAAGAAGAAGGAGAAGGAAAGGGAGGAGAGAAAGGGCAGGGAAAGGGAGAGGGAGAGGAGAGGGAAGGGAAGAGGAAAGGGGAGGGAGTATAGCATGTTGGTATTGTGACAAATCTGGTACATGGGTATGTGGGGTTGTCATTGGTTAATGCACTTTCTCTTGAATACCTGTGGCCTGGGTTCGAGTCCACACAATATCAAGAGCATAGTCTTCCAATCCATCAACCTATCCATGGCAGGTTTTTCTATTTGTGCTCTGCTTTTTATCTCTTACATATAAAATTATAAATTTTTCCATAATTCTGGAAATGATGGGCATGGAATGAGCCTCCTCTCTCAAACTGAATTCATACTCCCCTCGCTGGGTGATGCGTGATTGGTATTAGACCAATCACATAGCATGCTTTTCCCAACGCAACAAAAAGCACGCTATCTTATTCGCTAAAAACTAATCGCTCGTCGCTCATCAATGGAGTGTAAATTCAGCTTCACTCATCAATTTCTGATGTTCTCTGCTCTAGTAGGGTATTTTCACACAATAAATATTTAAATAATACAAAGGATGAAATACTTTCCTGCCACTTCCAATCATCGTGATAGAAAACTAAGTCTGTCCCTTCAAATATTTTTGCTTCCCTCTCACCACTGTTTGTTTTGATTTAAAGCAATACAACAAGGAGTTCCATTCTTAAGGTGTGGCTCTAGAAAAAGTGTCTTTTACTACGATTTAAGGTAGACATTAAGTGTTATTCTTTGAGCACTTGGAACATTAATAATGTGCAACCTTTTTATTACAAATCCTATCATTTTGATAAGTACAAATTTAACTTATAAACCTCTCATGAAAGATTTGAAAAATCATCAGACAATACTTGTTATAAGCATTTTTTTTTGCTGGAATAATATTTGTCTATATTTCCGAGACGTTCCCTTCCTCATGAAGACGTGGTTGAACACCTTCAAGTGGAGTATGTGTGGAATAGCTGTGCAATAGAAATACCCTTGTGGGAATCTAGCGAACAAGTTTAGAGACATGGTAAGAATGAATCCTATGTATGGTTCAGTACAAACAACCAATGGAACGACCGACCAGCTGGGCAACAACTACCACTATCAAACAAAAATAGCCTCACTGTCAGTGGTGCAGTTCAATGACCTCTATTAACAATCATGGCTCAAAATATGACACTATTATGTTGAGTATGAGTTTTTGTACCCAACTCAGCATAGGTCATTCTGTGAACATACAAGAATATTGGTGTTAAAGAACTTTGCCATGCCAGGTGAGCATGTTTGCGATCCTTCAGTGTACTATGATCATATCAAATGAGGATTGCCAACAACAGCATCTAGAGCTGGGAGAAGCGAGGATTGCGGTAGAGATGCCTAGCAAAGATTGCATACGATCTAATCCTAGTATACCAAATGGATGTAACTGCAGCATTCATCCCTTAGTATTATACCTCCCTTTACTTTGGTTGCATCAGTTGGCAACAAGGCAAAGCAGAAGGATGTATAGATACAAATGCTTTGCTAACTATAAGTACATTATGATGCTTGTGTCACATGCAAAATGATGTATATTGTACTTTATATATTTTTCAATGGTCTAGATTTAAACAATGCAGCCCTAGGTTTTTGATTAAAATCAATCTCTCAGAGCTGCCAACATTTGAATCTTGAAAAAAGGGAGATTTCCTGTTGCAATCAGGGAAATTTGTCAAAATGTGTACATCTTAATGGACGAAACCATTTCCTTTTCAGGGAGATGACCAAAAATTCAGGGTTCTGAAGGTTTAAAAGTAGGGAGTCTCCTGCGAAAAGAGGGAGAGTTGGCAGCTCTGATCTCTTATATGGTAGATGTGAAGCTGTGGCTTATGGCATAAGACATATCATCAACAAACATTATTCAAGCAATTCTTACATTTTACAAGAAACTTACACAACTAATCTAATACCGTGGACAAGTGATTCATGTTAGCAGAATTTTCTCATTTTTCTAAAGCCACAGTAAATCCTCAAATCAAAAGTCATT
Source organism: Amphiura filiformis (assembly GCF_039555335.1). NCBI lineage: Eukaryota > Metazoa > Echinodermata > Ophiuroidea > Amphilepidida > Amphiuridae > Amphiura > Amphiura filiformis. Next base: position 60,414,501 of record NC_092644.1, on the reverse strand, counting down.
AAAAAACTCACACTTACAACCCACCGCTAATAACCCAATATACAGTAGGCCTACGTAGCCGCCCAACTGTGGCATGCTGGGAAGAAAAGCAACAACGCATAAAGGTATCCCGCAGCTGTGCCAGCGACGTTCCAAACCCCCTACTGTCTAACGAACCTACGGTCTTGCACTGATTTGGCAAATTGCCTGGTATCGCACCTAAGCTTACTCAGCTGACCAGCGATGTTATAGAGTGCTTGGATAGTCTCACTCAAAGTTCAATCACTCGGTTCCATTTTTTTAATATAAATATATATATTTTAGATTTTATTATAGACCAACATCTATCACAAAACATAGCATATCAATATGAAGATCTGAACGAAAGTTAAGATGATCATCTGTACCATCATTGCAACATCAACACATACAAATACTCACACCAATTTAACCCCATGAGAACTACCTGCCTATTGGTCAAAAAGGAGTTTTCATTATTAATTGGACCAATCAGCAACATTGTTAGAATAATTTCACCACACTAAAAAATTGGGGTGAATTATTTGCAAAACTCCATTCTGATTGGTGATTAAAATGAAGATATCATGTAATTTACCAATCAGAGGCAATGTTAGATCGGCAGGTAGTGCTCAGGGGGTTAAGACAGAATTCGGCATCTCGCATCTTTCCACTATTAACTTTACTCCAATGTATAGAATCCCAATGTGTAACGATTAACTTGATGCTTTATCTCAAAATATTATCGCCTATACAATAAAGCACTTATAAAATGCGCTGAGTAGCTACATGCTAACAGAAGTGACCGTCCACAAATTACTACTTCACACCATGTGTAAGACTTCAGACCAGCCTAGCGATGATACCCCGTCGGGAACTTTGCACAAGTAGACAATTGTGTGTGCATCCTAGTAATTAGAATAAAAACAGACAAGACGACGGGGAAACGTCTCTCAGCAGGAGGGGGGGGCAAAATATGTGGTAGTCAAAAAATAAAAAGGTGTGTGAAGTTCATGGGATGTTCGCACTGATAACATGTAACCTTTTACGCACTATGAAGCCATTGGCCCAAATACTTATGTTCATATTTTTTACGGCCAGTTTATTTTTGGCACCAAGTTTGGACCTTTAACTTTGCACAAATTAAACGCATGAAACTAATTTTAAGTAGTAAGCTTATTTATCATGTTTACTTAAGAATTCAGAAATGAACTGAAATTAAAAGCACATGAAAATGATACAAACCATCCACTTTATACACATTGTCTGATGCAAAAAATTGAAATCTCTCCAGTATGTGAAACCATAGGTGATGACCAGTATGATAGTGGTAAAAAGGTCATTATGATCTTCAATAAAATGGTGACATATGCACACTTCATACGCTCATATACACAAACATTAACACACACATCTCCATGTGTAATTGCCTCCAAACCTGGATGCCGTTTAGGAATATGCAAACGTGGCCATCTGAATCTGTACTCAATCGACATATCCAGGATGTTTTCCGCAATTTTGTTTGTGTATTTGTGTGTGTATGAAATTTAGCATTGCAACTGCGGACGTTATATCTCACATACGATAGAGGACATATTTCGCAAATACATTAGTCAGGCAATTTTGGTCGTTTGCAGACCTCCAGGAACCAAGGACGGTCCCCCATTGCAGAGTGGTCCATGGTTTAAATGCGAGTCCTCGTTTGCTGGCAATCACACACACACACCCCACCCTACCCCCCACACAGAGTGCACCCCTATATTCAATACCATCAATACCATTTTCCTACCTTATGTTGATACTCTGAGTAACCCATAGCACACATTGTTCCTATACAACTGAATGTTTCTTTTTGTCCCCTATTCTTTCTCACAGTAGCTCCTAAGGCCAGTCAGTCAGTCAGTCCACGATGTGCAAACAGGCAGAAAATAATTCACTTTGATTCTCATGCCAGTATTGTTGCAATTAAATGGCAATTTATGCAAACACTTCTCTCCCCCACTAAGGTTAGCCACTGTCTGAGCTGATGTCACATAAGAAAAACAATTCTCAACAATATCCATTGTACAGTTTTCTATTAACCTAATTGATGATTTTGTTTTTTTCCTCTTAAAATATCTTTTGTTTTATTGTTTTAATGACAGGAGCGTCAATTTTGACAGTTCATTTTTATTAGTTTTCCAGTTCAAAGAAGCACTTTATGAAACAGCCCGCATGCAGAGATTCTATAGAAGACAAATATTGCACTAATGGTTCAATATGTTCTGCGGTTCTTGATAACAATATCAGTCAATATGATCATGATATTTACTACACCATCTACCTAATATACTTTTTAATATTTGGTCCCTTTTCTACAAAGAGTACATCATTGGTTTTGACAATATTTTAGATGCATTTTATGTTTCAGACATTTGTGAGAACAAGGCTTCACCTTGCCTTCAATAGAAGATTCACATGCAGTGACACATGATTTTGAGAGAACAATGCAAAAATACAGCAATCAAATAATATCTAAAAATAAAATAATAGCTTTCTCACGTGAGGGCCATCCATTGTTTAAATAATATTGATGACTATTTTCTTATTGAAAATTCCAGCTATAAATGCATTTATCATTTTCATCCACTTCTGACAAAATTTTTCCTGGAAGGATTTTGAAATGTGCGTCTTATAAATGTCATTTCATTTCTATAATTTGTTTTTCAGTGGAAGTCTGCCACTCCCCAAAACAACAACACCACCACCTGCAGCAGCAACAACAAACAACAACAACACAAAAAAGATCATGTAAAGGACATTATGCTAACCTAAAATGACAATAAAACAAAAATTGTTGTGGATAAATCCACACCTACAACCCCTGATTATAGAAAGAATTGACAAAATGGTGCTTGGATTACATGTAGAGAACAGCATGTCTAAAACGTAATCAAGTATTTAGAATTTAAACATATTTATCTAATCTAAAGCATTGCTTTTCCATACTTTCTAAACATACAATAACAGTGTAATACATGTAATGCACATTTCTTCCTTTATTATAGCATTGTTCTAAAAAAATGGGGAATGTTATGTGCAATAATCAGCTTCACCATCTGATATTTCTCCTAACAATTAATTCATTCATTGACAATTGCTCAACGAATGAGTTAATTAGTAAAGGTAAGACATACTAATCAAGATATGATTATGAAAGCACCAATTATTGATACTTATGATAAAATGTAGGTAATATAATTACTTCACACTGGGGCCTGTATGATATTCTTATTTGGAAGGTTATTTGTTTCTTTTATGACAAACAATTGATTATGATGGATTCCTATTTGGTCTGTAAAAGATGCTCATGATAATGATGAGGATGATGACAGCAGAAAGAAGATGATGATGATGAAAATATGCGGATGATGATGATGATGAAAGTACCATGATGGTGAAAATATGATGATGATGATATGACGATGACGATGATGATGATGATGATGATGATGATGATGATGATGATGATGACGATGACGACGATGACAATGATGATGATGACGACGACGACGATGATGAAAATATACATCTGTCGTGATTTCGGAAAGTTGGACAAAGGTAGAACACCTCTATTCCACATCCCCCAAGATAATTTGACTCTATACTGTACTAAAACCGTTTCCTATTTCCGGTTTTGGCTTTTTACACAATCATAAATCATAGGGGACATAAAGTAGCTAAAAAGATCAGTTTTAATAATTTGTCCCAACATAAGGTGCACTGCCTCTTTCACCTCCCTTCTATATGTACAATCACTCTCCTCTTGTAAACACAGCGCTTTAAACCACCGGGCCAAACCTCTTTCCTGATTGCAAAACCCATTGCACTTTTACCACAATCGAAAAACAAACATGTCACCTTCGGCAGCCATATATTTGCTTTCAGCGTAATATAAAAGGCCTAAATGTTACCAAAAATCTGTTTTTGAGGCCTTCGGGCAAGAAAAATAACTTTTTCTTTTGGGCTAAAGCTTTTGATAAGCTAAAGGTGGCACAATCTGTGCGATATATGGTGATTTGACAGTAGTACAATGTGTGAGTACATTCAATGGTAATCTCGCAGAAAAATTGTGTCTGATTAATAGTGCATTGTAGTTCCTTTGTGGGAGGGCTTTAATTCATGGTGGTTCTATTCTTATGGCAGAATCCACAGAACAATTCCAACGCTTGTCTTTTATGTTACCGATTCGCTTTGCCATTGTTTGTACTTTAAATTGTCCTCTTAAATAGGCGTTTGATAAGAGTACAGTATAATGGTCATTGATTGAGATTAAACACCTGTGAGTGTGAACATTTACTGGTGGAAAAAGTCACGTTTGGAATGCCATCGAGTTCTTTCAACTCTTGTGATCGGCTGTGGTTTGATCATAATTCTGTTTGGCAAGCTTCAGTTGGCGAAACTGTGACAATTATGAGTAATTAATACAATGGGCTATTAGTTTACCTCTTATGATTGTATGTAGGCTAGTACATAATGACATCTTGACGTGAGGTTTGCACAGTTTTAGGTCATATTTCTATATACCTCAATTCAGCATTATTTAAGCTGGTTCATAGCCAGGATTTACATTTTAGAATCCTGGCTCTCCAAAATGTTGCTTTTTTTGAGGATATAATATGCATGTATGTAATAGTGGACTTATGGCTTCTTCATTGGACTTTTAACCATTTTGTATGTTCATTTTTGCTTAATTTCCTTACAATTTTTGACCTTTTTGGGCACATTTATGCATAGGATGTTAAAACCTAATGTACTAGCTATATACACATGTCACTGGTTTAAATTTGGGCAAATTATTCCAAAAATATCACCCATTTAGCTGAAATCATCATTTACTTGCCCCTGAATGTATAATTTTTACCTATTCCACAAGACTCCAGAACTAACATCTGAACACAACTCCCAATACTGCACCTCAGGAGTGCATTATCTGTGCTATCGCTGAGCTAATTATTGCCAACGTGCTGTTGAAAAGACGAGTCATTGAGGTAATTACACGCATACGTCATGGCATGAGACTCGCACGGATCCAAACGAACACAGACGACAAAGAGGGAGAAGAGTCAAAATGCCATGCTCAGTATCGGGGAGAACATAAACATGATTATGGGGATTACTTATACATTTTGTAAAATCATTTGGTAGCGGTAAAATTAAGGTCAAGAGATATAACGAGGCTATATGCAATGTGAGCAAGTTTGACGAGTCGTGTCTCGTAGAAATGAATGTTTAGATTCGTACAAATCAAGGAGGCAGTTTTCTTGTGTTTCCTATTTTAAGGGCAGCTATCATTATTCATATCTCAGGAACTATGATTCCATTTTGATGTGGTTTTAGTAAAATGGAATGTTTATAAAATGGTAAATTTATTATGGGCATCATCATCATATATCATCATTATCATCATCATTCTCATCATCATCATAATTGTCAACATCATCATCAATAATAATTCTGAGGTTACCATTGATTTTACTAGGTTTACATTTTATTTGTGTTTTTCCCTTCATCGACATCATCTCATCCCTCACAAAGATCTTGGTCCACACAAAAATCAAAGTAATTTGATCATACTAAAAGAGGGATGTACATAACTTGGGCAGTCATTTTGTTTTATATTTAATTCCATTTGTCACATTTGCTATTCAATCAATTTCAACAGAATGTAAAATTTGATGTAGGCTTCTAATGCAGGTGCTAGTTACTATATTAAACCAACACAACCTGTTATAGTCTACTAAGGGACTGTTCACAAATACTTGTTGGGGGCCTGATGCAAAAAGGGGGCCCTGAAAAAATGACCACACATTTTCCTTGGAAAATTGAGTTTATATGCTTTTCTATGGGGTTGACCCATAATTTTCATGCCAAAAAGGGGGGGGGGGGCTCTGAAATTTTTGAGGTCTGTAAAGGGGGGCCCAAAATATTTTCGTGATGAATTTTTTTTGCATCAGGCCCCCCATAACAAGTGTTTGTGAATGGTCCCTAACTTGATAATATATAGGGTAATTATTTGGTACAAATATATATTGATTAGACTTGCAGCATTTGTTTTTATAAGCACAACATTAATGTCCCTGTGAAGCATTTTGATTCAAATTAATGTAAGGAGGTTATTAATAGCACAGTATGGGTAGCGTATGGTCTTGTAGACAGCCATATTGATAACACCAAACGCAGACAACTAGTGGAGAATCCTTGATGCAGAATTAGACCTAATTGCCGAATCCTTGCCGTCAACGAGCGCAAATGAACCAATGCAGCAAGAAACGTGTGGCACCTTTTACTTTGCGATTCATTTTTGCACGGTGAAGTCATCGTGAACTCTCGCACCCACAGTCTTAATGAGTTGCCTATTTGCGTAGTCACAGCTCAACGCACGGCTGCCTTGGAGTGTTAAACGCTGCCTGCCGAAATTCCGCTGGCCATCTCAGTCAAGCCAACCGACTGCTAGAAATAAGAGTAAATGATCTTACTGACCTTAAGTGGTGTTTTCTAAACCAAGCTCAATGAGCTGCTCCTTTTGTCTTTTGAGTTGCCATTAATGAATGACCACACATGTTTAATAGACGTGGTGCAGTAAGTGACGAGGCTCTTTGTTTTTGCCTGGATCTTTCTCCTTTTCATCCCTATTGCAGCTAGGGCTGTTCTTTTGATGTGTGTTGCTGCATTTATAACCATCACATCGTCATGTGCTTGCCATTAATAGATGAACTTTAATTTCATTAAAAGCAGGTATACATTTTTGCCCTAGTTTGTGTCATATACTTTAAAGTTAAAAAGTAAATGTCCATGTGCATATAATGCTAAAATAGGTGGTTCAGCAATTGAAATTACTTGGTGTTTCTGTCATCTTTCTTCTGTATCTCTGTGTACTAGTCATTCTTTTGGCCAAGTGTGTGTGTATTTATATTTATCAGCACTATAGTTATCGCGATAAGCATATTGTAATTAACCTCCTCAAAGCCAATTGGACAGTGCAATCTGAAAAAGAAAATGAAACTTTTTTCTGTAAAAAATATTGAAAATCAGCCCTTATTAAATCAGTCCTTTTTTGAAGGAAAATTTAATTTTTTCCCTTAAAGCTCCCTGCACCCTCCCAAAATAAATTCCAGCTATGGGCTTGAACCTCCCTTAGCTTCATGAAAAGTAGTTTACATAAATACCAACTGGGTCGATGCTGAATATCATTTAGGAAAATAGGAATGATATATCCTAATAACAGAATCAGTTTATGACTTAATAGAGCAGCAATCATCACCAAATATGCCATATTCATCATCACAATCATAATTTTTTCAAATATCTTTGTATGTAAAATAAACTGCTACATCATACATTAGAAATTCTTCAAAAATTATAATAATAAAATGATAGAAAGGATAAAATAATTCAAATTTTCTCATTATTTGAACAAATAGAAGCCTCACATCTCGATGCAATGAATGAGAGTTCTTGACAAAATTCCTACACCATACAAATCTATTGCATGCCACCGACAGCCTTTTTTTTTTAATTCAGAAATATCATAAATATTGCAAAAACTAGGATATCCGACGCATTTTGAGGTAGCACATAACTCAAAAGGGCTTTAGGCAACAATGTTGCTATAAACTGTACTTTTCATGTATTTTTAAAGTCAACAAGTTTATTTGTGTTGTACTTTATTAAGCCAATTTCAATTGTAGGGTCTAACGAATTGTAGCACGCAAACCAAACAACCTAGCCCAATCCCCTGCCATCCACCATTTATACTCCTGCCTTTCGGGTGCATTTTAGAACTAATTTGTCACTGTACAACAATCCCTAATTTAGCCGAACAAAAAGCCTGATGCTTTGTATGGAGGGTTATTAACACACGACCTTATTTCAGCTTTGTGGCATGTGGACCCACCTTGCTCGTTAATTAAACTCATGCCTTTCACAATTCCCACGTGCCACCAAAATAATTATTTAAAGTCCCAGTTTTGTTCAAAAGTTCGTCTCTATCACCGACCATTACGGAAATTGGGCTATGCACACTTCTGTTGGCGAAGGCCCCATATTTTTCATGTCGCTGATGGGCGGGTCGCTTAAGGGTATGCAAATAACTGTGTAAATTTGATTATAATCATCCTACATTTCTTAATTTTGTTAAGTGTCCCGATACAAATCTCAAAGGAAATATACAAGTTATATTAAATGAGACCAGTGGGCAAGATTTGAGCCATTCTTAAGAAATAGATTATTATGATTTGCTATTATTTTTACTCTCTAAACCACAACCATTATTTGATTTTGTCCACTTTTTACATCCCACAAATATTAATGAGTATTTCACATTATTCCACACCAATTAGGCTAAAAGCTTTTGGTATAACACCCATATAGAGAATTCTGGAGCAAATTTCTTCCAAGTCTGCCAAGAAAGGGTTCAATCTGGGTCGGAAAGAAAGAAAATATAAGAAGTTAACCATCTTATACTTGATGATACTTGATACACATTTAGCCTATATTAATACAAAAGTTAAAGAAAACTATGTTAGGAACCCAATTTTGTTACCAATCTAATAATGATCTTATAAAGCATAATAAAGATAGGGATACAGCTCTAAACACATTCACTTTTAATCATTTTATCAACCGATGAAGAGTGGTTGGATATTTACAGAATGTGATGGAGGGGGCAGTTTACCATTTTGAAAGACACAAGCCTAGATACAAATCGTTCAGACAATAATAATAATAACGATTTCACTCAAAAAAAAAAAAAAAAAAAAGTCCATCTCAGACACCCGCGAGCATTGCTATGTGAATTCCAATTTAGTGCTTAGCGCTACGAGTTGGCTGTAATTTTTATTTTTTTAAATTTTTGCCCATTTTTTGTTGTTGATATTTTCAGTATCGTGTCGCGCTCCAATTTTGTCTTTTTTGCAGTTTGGTTGTTGTTTTTTGTACACATTTTGCCATGATTGTAAACGAGATTGCAAAACTATTCATTGTGTATGTTTATCACTATGTTTCTGTATTTGAATATCAAAAAATACATAAATATTGTGCCTTGACGACTGTAAAAAAATAGCGCATATCGTATAGCTCATTTTCTTCAAAAAATAAAAAAAATAAAAAAGCATAGCACTTAGCTTTTTTACCAAATGTGTCTGAGACAGACTTTTATTTTTGGCCTAATATTAGTTGCACCATGTTTGAGTCAGATATTATTTTGGCAAACCTACAATGAATAGAATTTACAAGTTCACACAGAGTGCTACTACTTTAATATGAAAATCACACAACCCTTTTTGAAAAGGGAACTTTTCAAACCTATATTTTCAAATAGGACTGATGCCAACTTCACAATCCAATGTAATATTCACTACTAATAATAAGTATAGAACAATTATTGACATATTTGAGCTATTATAATGATGCATGTCAACTTAGGAACCCCGGCTTAGGAACTACCGCATGCACCACAAAAATACACCAGTTGGTCACACACACACCATCGAAATTTCAATTCTTTAGATTCCGCCATCAAAAAAAGGGAACAGTTTTAATAAAGAAACACAAAAAATAAAGAAAGCAATAATCCTTGTCCTTTTGTATTAGCAGGCAAGTTTGCATGAATAAGCTAAGAAAATATCCCGGGGCTTCAATTGACCCCAGGGTGACTTGGATTCTACCTTCTTTAGCTCCCTCTTCTCAGTAGCACGGAAAATGTTGAGGTTTTCAAGGAATGTTTGCTCACTACTCAAGACGTTTATTTAAAATGTTGTTTAGGGATAGTAGTAGTGAATCAACATTTGTGACGTGATCTGATCTCCAATCCTGGATCCGATCAGACCCAAGTGAGCAATTGTGAATATTGAGATACAGGCAACAAAAAGACAATGAAATACATAAACAATTGACATAAAAGCTCACCAAAACCAAATAAGTCAGAAATATCAGATCAAGTAATATTTGAAAGTCTTTCTAAGCTCTTACATGACATGACTAAACAATAATATTATCGTGACATAATTCTTAGCTTATTCATTCAATCAGATTAAAGTCAGCAATAATGAAATTGAGATACGGGCAAGCAAATAACAGTCAAAAGCATAAAGTGGACATATAAAAAGTTTATAACTTTGCAACCAAGTATCACATGCCAGGAACATAGAGATTTAACCTCCTGGGATATACTGAAGGGATGCAGCAGCCAAACAAAATTGTTTCGCTAGCCCAAGATCGCAACAGTTGGAGAAAGCTTGTAGTCGCCTGCTCCGCGGCCGACTGATGATGATGATGATGATGATGATGATGATGATGATGATGATGATGATGATGATGATAAAGCTTATAAGAACTGAGAAAGTTAGTAATGGTAGAAGTGGAAATATTTTGATTTGGCATTTTGGGATTACAAATGTGATATGATTAAGGGGGTACTACACCCATGTGGAATATTTGTGACTATTTTTGCATTTTTCTCAAAAAATAATAACACACTGGTAACAAAGGTTATGTATATTATTGGGGCAAGGAATCCAATTACTACACTGAAATTTCAGTGCCTCAAGACAAGCGGTTCTGTACATATGATAGGAAATGAGGTACATCTTAGCGGTACCTTATTTCTTATCATAAATAACCAACCGCTTGTCTTGGGTCACTGAAATTCCAGTGTAGTAATTGGACTCCTTGCCCTTATAATATACACAACTTTTGTTACCAGTGTGTTATTAGTTTTTGAGTAAAATGCAAAAATAGACACATTTTTATCGAGGGGTGTAGTACCTCCTTAATTAATCAATGTTTCTTTTTTACTTTACAAAATCTACTATTCCAGATGAAATCCATACACCTTATGGAAGACATGACCTTAATCTTCAACACAGGGAGTGTGAATTTCAAATCGGGTTACCTCAATGGGTGACTCCATTTGATATGTACACCCTGTGTGGAAGATTAAGGTATGCCTTCCATAGGGGGTATGGATTTCAACTAGAATAGCTCAAATGAATATACCTTCAAAATAATGTTTTGCTGGTACTTCTTGTACTTGTCACAATGATGCCTCTTGGCATTGTCACAAAATAATGAAATGAATGAAAAAAATGCTGAAAGTTTCCTGTACTAAATGCACAGGATAATGATAATCTGAGCAAAATTTCCTGAAATCAGGAGGTTTCCTGAAAGTGTCATCTTTCTTGTCAAACAAATGTATTACATATTGTTATAGCTCATGATTCATTCTTTATTTATAATACTCTGCTTTAATTAAAATAATAATTAGAGTTTGTGCTTAATTAATAATTTGAGGGTTGAGAACCAGAAAGCTGTAACTTACAAAGGAACCTTTTCTGGCTCTCCAACCCTTGAATTGAATGTATGATTTTGTACTACTATTATAATTGTCCTCATTCTAAATCATATTTTTGTTGACCTTATCAATAAATTAGATAATTCATATATTTATTTAAATTTTAAATTTGATTAATTTATATATAGAGAAAATATAACTATATTACAAAAAAGATTAAATGATTTAATATAAATAGATCTTATGAATACTAAATAAACCAGTTTATGCAAAGATGAACTATAAATACATTTTTTACCCATTAATAACTTGAAAACATGTAGGACTATCAATGATAGTCCTCATTTAAATTACAGCTTGAAACGAAGTAAACAAGCAAGAAAATTGGAAAGCATTGCTCAAATTTTACTAGCTGGCCATGCAACGTTGTATAATATTTAATCTTGTCAAGTGCTAAACCTCATCTGTTTGAACATAGACCTCCCATTCCAATTTGTCTTTTCATTTTCTCTCTCATTATGACAACAAGAAAATGGATGAAAAAGCATCCATCATAAGCATGCCTGGGAGATTTACACGCCATGCTTGGGCTTGCTTGATCTGCTTCTTAAACGGGAAAAGGCAATTTCAAAAATTGCTCCGCAACAAATGCTGCATATAGTATTGACCTCTCCTCGTAGGCTCGGGTCATCCATTCCTGCCGAGAAGTCATTTTGGTAAAAGTAATGACATAAGTGAAGATGAGTCAAAATCTGCATCAATTGGTAGATATCCCATAATGCAATGTGGGAAAGTGTTGAATATTGATTTGGTCCTTGCACTTTCAATGCAAAAATGAAGATGTTGTATGTATAAATCAATTATATATCCGAAGCTATCTTTGTTCTGGTTTGTATGTCCACAATATCTATGACAACACAGTCTGTAATCTAAATCTTTGGTACCTTAATAGTACGGGCCCAGAGGTGTAGAGTTGACCCCCTCCCCACCCCTTCCAAAGAATAGTCCATTTTGCTCAGGACAAATTCAATTCTTATGTGCCCAAAAGTTCCAAATTCAAAAAAAAAAAACCTACAAAAAGTCACAAACAGCCATTCCAGTTGAAATCCATACACCCCTTGTGACATGACCGTAATCTCCCCCCCCCCCAAAAAAAAAGAGGGGTATCAAATGAGGTTACCTGAATGGGTGACTACATTTGAAATCTACACCCCCTGTGTGGGAGATTAAGGTCATGTCTTACATAGGGGGTGTATGGATTTCAAATGGAATAGCCCATTCTAGTTTATACTTAATATTTAAAGCGTCCAGAAGTTAAACTTCAGTTGGTTCAATTCTACCTTAGAATGCACGTTTTTTTTAATGATTTTTATAGGTGAACATCTTGGAATTGTATGCCTAAATCTTACACTGCACTATGGAATTGTGGGAAATTGCAAGCTATTAGAATAGCACTCAAAATTTTAAGTTAATTCTATTGAGTAATATATTGGAGCATGGAGGAAAGTTTGGGGCCAAACTGTGCATGGTAAATGAGGTTTAGGTATGTCTAGGGGTTCCACACAAATGCTTGGAGTTCACCGAGGAATAGAAAAACAATTTAAGGAAGATGAAATATAAATGAAATGTGTGGAATTCAATAGCATATGTATAAATAGCTACCAATACATTGGTATCACTTCATCATGCCAATTCAGTTTGAAAGTAAACAACACTTTTTTCCACTAAAATGAAAATATGTCAATTTCTTACATCGTAGCATATGTGCAAAATAACAGTGAAAATTCCAATTAAGCTTATATGATACAAATATGTGACTCCACCATGCCAATTGAGTTTAAAGGTAAACACCACTTTTTTCATTAAAACAAAAATATTTCAATTTTACACCGTAACTGCAAAATAACAGGTTAAATTCAAATTAAAGCTTAAACAATAACCACTTAGCTACCATTTCCATTCTCTTCAATGTCCCTGGTAGTAAAAAATCTTGTATGCTAGATGCGCTCTAGATACCACACAAAAACACCAACTGCCTTAGAGACCTGCATGCACCATAGGTCAACTCAAGAAACAAAGGGATGCAACCGTCATTCACACCTCTAACGTTGAACCCTCAGTACACAGCTAATATTTACTATTATACCAATCAATTTATACCACCGTATATTTTATAAACCATTCAATTCTTTCATCAATATTCTTCTATCTAATTAATACAAACCCACATCATTTTATATCAACTTCCATTTTTTGAAAATGAAAGCAGTTTCATTTCAAGCTATTAGAAATTTTACAAATTTAATTAGTCTGATTCTATCTACTATAAAAAAAAATTTCAATTTTATTTCAGAAATTGAAGTGGGCTCATGAAATTAATTAACTTGTTTAAGTAAATGGTTCCAAGTACCACCTGTTATAGTAAATTGATGAAATTGCTGATAGCTGAAGACAAAATAAAACATTGATCTATCTCATGATTTTGATCTTTTTTTAAATTTCAATTTAATTGAGATGTTGTTAGGATCAGGGCCAATGTATAGATACGAAATGGTAGGGTTTGAAGCATGGGGATGGTAAAAAACCATGGCAAAATCAAATGATTTTTGCGAAGGTTGTGAGATCAGGAAAGCCCTGGCGCATACAAATGAGATGGTTTTGGGATGCAAGAATAAGTGCATAGCCTTGGGCGAGATATTTCATTTTACCGACCCGAGCGTGGCATTAAGTAGTCACTAAAATAGGCTCCGTAAGACCCGACTCTTATACGCACATATGGCCTGCTGTCAATCATCTTATTATTGACACGATGGGACATACCATAATGTAGCACAAACAGGGGTGGGCAAAAACAATAAATCTTGAGGGGTTGCAATTATGGATTTATTCTCCCCCGTCCTTGTTGTCACCTTGCTTGCTTTTTTATTTTTGCTGTGTAAGAAAGCGATTCACCAAGTTTAGCGAATACGGAACGAGTTGAGGCAGTTGAATGTGATACTCGGTAAATACTTGTAACACTGTCAGAAAATTTCAATGTTGACACCTGCAGACTAGTGCTAAGTAAACAGAGTTGTTAAAACCGCCATGATCACTGATATCACCAGACATTTCAAATCTTTACACAGCCTATTAGAGAGAGAGAGGAGATAGATAGCTAGAGATGCCATATTCCAATGACCCATCTTATATTCAACTGCATGTCATGAGTTTGCGCCAGTTGTGTTATGCGTGCAACCTACGAAGCACAATCAAGAGGGAGAGAATGAGAGAGGGAACATAATGAGTAGAAAGCGCTTGATGTTTAGAGTACTATAGTCTATGAAACCCATTGAAAGAACTTACCCATAAGGGTTTCAGTCTTTTAACACCGGTTTGCACAGATGTAAAAAAAGATCAGATAGAGAGCTCCAAATACTTCAGATGCCATTTTGCCTATTAGATTCTAAAATGAAAATACTTATTGATAAGCATATTTTCAGCTATGACATGTAGGAACCTGTTCAGGTGTGATGACTTCTAAGTAGTTTCTAATGCCGTATGTCTTGCCATTGTCTGGTCTATGTGGAATGACGTACATGGAGTACACATGCCAAGGGACGAATAATGTTAACTTACCTTTTACATTAAATGTAATTAAGGGGGTTAAAGGTTAATTGGTTGTTGTTATTTTGATCTTTACAGGATGTCATCTATCTTTTGGGTTGTTCCCTAAAATATCAGTATAGAATAATTTTTTCATTTTTTAAGGGGTACTACACCTGTGGTAAATTGTGACTATTTTTGCATTTTTCTCAAAAATAATAACACACTGGTAACAAAAGTTATATATATTATTGGGGCAAGGAATCCAATTACTTCACTGAAATTTCAGTGACTCAAGACAAGCGGTTCAGTATATATGATTGGAAATGAGGTACATACTAGTGGTACCTTATTTCTTATCATAAATAACGAACCGCTTGTCATGGGTCACCGAAATTCCAGTGTAGTAATTGATTCTTGCCCTATAATATACGTAACTTTGTTACCACTGTGTTATTAGTTTTGAGAAAATGCAAAATAGACACAAATTTATCGAGGGTGTAAACCCTAAAGTTACAAGGATATCTTGAAAATTCACAAAAAGTGGAAACAATTGTTTCCATAGCGGGCTTCAATTGTCTATTGACTTGTCCTATATGCTAGGAGCAAGGGGAAACTCTTCTAGACTCCAAGGCACCTGCCATTCAATGCAATAAGGATGTATGGAAATATGCAGGGAAATATGTTCCCAAATATCTATCTAAGAACCACTGCACCATTGTCAGTAATATTTCACTCATTACATCATTTTAACTACATAAGGTTTTATATTAACATACAATGTTTATTAATTTTGTTTACATGGACAAAAATTATCAACTTTTGACCGATATTTTTACTAGTTTTTAACAAATATACTCAGACTTTTTGACTCTTTCCCCTTCATGGAAGGACTTTCATTTATAGGATAACATCATACTTTTGGTCTGTTCCCTAATTAAGTGGGCATTATAAGATTCATCAAACCCAAACTACATTCCCCACTCATGTCATTGTTGGTTTTTTTTAGTGGTTTTTTTTTGGAAATTTTCAAATATTTACTAATGTAGTAACTAACCCTTACAATGGGCTCTTCCATTTAAAATCCGCACCCATGTGGAAGATTTTTGACTGAATATCTTTCACATGGGGAGTATGAATTTCAAATGGAATGAACACATTGGAAGGCATAGGCAGCTCCATTTGAAACTCACCCTCCCTCTGTGGAAGATTCAGGTTGAATCTCTCTCAGAACGTGTATGAAATTCAATGGAGTGTTCATTCCATTTGAAATTCTTACTCCCCCTGTGGAAGCTATTTCCAAAATCTTTCACAGGGGTAGTGTGGATTTTAAATGGAATAGCCCAATGAATATTAAAGCTAGCCATTGCCTTATTTTGTCAAGAAAATAATACAAACATTAATTTCTTTATGCTCAATCATAAGGAACTCTGCAACTCTATAGGTGACTTGATCTCAAAGACGGATGCAACCTCTCAGTTTTCTTATTTTATCAATATTTCTGAAAAGAAAATAGTTTAAGGGTATTTTCCGGATTTATCAACAATTTCTAACCAATTGCTTTTTTTTTATTTAGTCCTCACTAATTCTCTACATGTCCCTTTAAGATATATAGAGGGTTTCTTCTTTTTACAGTCTATGGTTATTCAATCTAAACCACATCAATAATTTATTAGGTTAAACATTAACATTTGCATTTTGTCTTATTATAACATTATGCCATCTTACCGTGCATGACAAAACAACACTTTATATGATTAAGGCATCATACATTTATGTATGAAATTTATTTAAAGAACATATTCCAAAGCACAATGCCAGAAAATAATGAATATTTTGTTTTCATCAATTATTATATTTTATACTCTAAAATAAACAATAAATCCAATATGTTTTTTTGTTATTAAAATGGCACATTCTTTCACATTTTTGTAATTTTGACAAACTATTTCAGTTCGGGCGCTGTGAATTCAAAAACTCCTCTGAATTCACAGACAGTCTGTGAATTCAAAGACTCCTCTGAATTCACAGACTGTGAAATCAAAGACTCCTCTGAATTCACAGACAGTCTGTGAATTCAAAATATTATGTGGTAACTTCTTACTGCATTTTAGCTAGTTTTGTTTCAAGGTGCTTACATGCTGTTGTTATTGTTATGGTTTAAACATTTCCTATGTACTACAACAACATAATATATTTATTCAAAAAACAGTGAACAAAATTATGCTGCAAGTTTTTTGGATATTCCTGCTTTATTGCATCATTTTGCTCTGCTTAAAAAATTGCACAAATAGAATTTTAATTTGCACAGATGAATTAGAAGCAAAAAAGCTCATTAACTATCTAACAGTACCAAACAGGCTGCCAAAGTGTTTTATTTGGTGCCAAAATTGAAACAAGTGAAAAGTATGTGAAATCAAAGACCCAGGTATGTCGGACATACAAGTTCTGCACAGCTGCAATCAAATCATTTTCTGGATATCTCTCTCCTATAATATTAAGCTTTGCTTATACTATCAGGACATAAGAAGTACATCTTCATCTCAAGTTAGTTTTTATAATAAAATTGCACTTATTTACTCCAGCAAAACCAACACCAACATTTTGCAGCATAAAACTCTCTGATATAATTACATTTTCCTATCTGATATTTCTAGCATGGTCTAAAAAAACTTGAAATGACCTCATTCATTATTTGATAAAAATGATGTTTTCCATCAAAGAATAAACCCTATACTGTTATTATGATACTGACATTATCAAGTTATAGTACAAAGATATGCTGGTTTACAGTTTTTAGGCCCAAGCTAAAAAGACTTGCGGCGATTGGGCATTTAAAATTTAATATTGCAAATGCAATCCCTCCCAAATCTGGTCAGGACAGAAATTTAACGGCACATAACTCGTAACTCAATCACACCTATGCCATCTCAGTATCACACAAAACGAATTGCCAACCCCGCTTCGTCAAAGTGGTATAAGAAGAGAAGTATGGCAAGCAAATTGAATCTTGTGTAAAAAAAATTGGTGAGAAATTTGCATAAGTGAGCACAAGATGGTTAATTTGTGGTCTCCGAGTGCCTAGAGTTGGAGATAAATTGGTTACAAGGCTGACATTCAATGCCTTGTAACCTTGGATTATCTCTATATATGAATCAAATGATATCACCATCTTTCTCTTTCTCAACTTTCAGTCCAGCCAAGCAGACGACGCTTACATTTTGTTTATAAGTGGATGGATGTAGATCTGCCATTTCTAGCTATGGTATTTCTTATCTTGTCTTCCCCAGCTATCATTCACTTCGGTCCTGTCCTTTCCCTTGGAATTTCATTCAAACATGCACTCATCTCAGTGGCGTACACAAAAGGGGGGGCAGGGCCTGGGGCTGTGCCCCCCACTTTTGTCAGTCAGCCACGGAACTGCACCCAATCGGGGGAAGTTTGGTGAATTAGCTATTACGGCAAGCAATGCAAGCAGATAATTTTTGAACAGTCGGGGAATTGAGACCTGCAGTGACCTAACTTTTGAAAACCTGTGCATGTCATTGATTCATCTGTCCGGAAAGAGTTATGTAACTCCAATGTGATTGTACATTCATACAATGACCTTTGAATGGGCTATTCCAGAAATTAACGGCACCTACCCTAAAGAAGACATGGGATTCCCAATAAGTTTGAGTTTTCCCATGTCTTCTTTAGGGGTAAAAATCCTCAGCAATTATGAGCACCAACATGCGAGGGGGTATACACCCCCCACACACACACACATTTGAACACCCTAGTCCGTGATCATTATTTTTAGAATCCAATTAATAGCTGATTGATCATTGATTATCGACTATCGATTAACACCATCTCAAACGCTGCTTACCAGCGTGCTAAGGTAAGACTGTGATGAAATCCGTATGCATGATACTCTATGTACTACTGCTGGCTATGATCTTTCCTTTGTTTTTTCTTATTTCATTTGTCTTATGATTTACGAGGTCAGATCTTAAAAAAGATTAAGATTTTCCCATGTCTTCTTTAGGGGGAGAGCCAAAAATATCTGGATGCGCCCAATGTGTCAAGTAAACAAACTCATACTCCACAACTTGAAATCAAATTTTGAGGTATTGTTAAATGAAGTTTATTGAACTTTTGCCTCTGGAAATAAGACCTTTTTCACTCATATAGCCATTAGAACATACAGAATGTGACACGATCTGGTCCATGGGGGCCAAACAAGGCATTTTTGAAAATTGAGTTACTATTATTATTACCTTATACAAACATTAGGCTATCATATAATGAAAACAACAATGATCTAGCATACTTGGTTCTAAGTTCTAAAGTCTTGTGATGTCTATTTTCTTATGTATTTTATTGTTTTTGTACTCCATATTTTTGCCTTTATCTCAATTAAAAATTTGCCGCCTTTGGCTTCCATGGACCAGATTGTGTCACAGATTATATACAAAATCACAACACATATAACACTCAACAAATTATGTTGAACAGTAAATATAATCAATTAATTGACTTCTTTTTAATTTTGTAAACAATAATTTGCCATTTCTCTGTAAATGATTAATACTTATATCCAAATAATGGGAATAATGACAAAGAATACTTTGATCAGAACTTCAAACCCATTTTCCAATTGGCATTAAACTCAAATTCACAGACTTCTCAGACACAATAACAAAGGATACTTGCAAATGTCCCCTGTCCATAAAAGGACCTTAGCTCTCTATTTCAAAGTCTCTTACAAGTAAATTACATTACCCAAAATAGCACTATGTACCCCTCTGGTAATAGCAAATAGATATTTGCATCCGTTTTCCCTGAATAAATGACCCCTAGCTCTTTATATCCTGCATATAATATAGCCTTCATAATATTCACATCTAGAAATCTGCCGGCTGGCTGGCTAGCTGGCTGTCTGGCTAGCCGGCCATTCTTATTTTTTTCTTCTCTTCCTCAATTCTTTCTTATTTCATCTTTGTGCAATTTTTTTTACTTCTTACTCCATCGGCAAATCATCAGTAGTCGTCGTCCACAATATGGTTGCGTTAAAATCACTTAAGGGTAGCATGGGCTAGAGAGCTACAATCGAATTAATGAGCCTGGAAACACTGTGGGCTTTTTGCCATGTGTTGACTCTCTTTCATCATTGTTTGCTAGTCACCATCGGCCAAAATCTTATTACTCTGAGCGTCAAAAGCGTGACTAGAGGCTTGTTGCAAAACTTAAAATCTCTACCTCTGCAATAGCAGCCATTTTGGGAGCATCCTTCGTGCAGCTACTGTGATACACTAACAGATTCTGGATGTGTTTACTCTATCTATTCACATCCATTTTATAGCAATGTAATGGACTATCATTTTGGATCCTTTCTTGATTTGTGGATGTGGGTTAAAATACACTTTTAGTGAAACAATTTTGGGTTGGTAATAGATAATTGGAAACTAACAGCACTCATCATGCGTACCAAGCTATGATGGTTGATATATATTACCAACAACAACATGAAATAGATACATTTGTAGAAAAATATCATCTGACTGAAATTTTGACAGGTAACTTCAAATCCCGGATTCCAAATATGTATTCAACAACAACAACAACAACAACAACAACAACAACAACAACAACAACAACAATAATAATGCTGACCCGTTGCACTTGGGAGAATGTTTCATCTTATTGGAGAATTTTCTTTGGAAATTCCAAATATATGCTGTAAATTCTGAGAATAAACAATAACAATATCACTGCCTAATTTATCAGAATGAAAAATATATAATTCAACATACTGTGTATAAGTGGTAATTTTTTGCCTGTAATTTATCACGCCGTGTTAATTTTGAACAAATTTTAAATTCATGATTGTCATTTTTTTTACATAGACCTGTACATATTTTCCAACTTAAGAGTAGTTGGTAAGGCATCCAAGCTGTTAGCTAGCACTAAAAAAAAGAGGGGGGGGGGGTAATATCTGAATAAATATGTTGGGGAAACCCTAAGGGTTAAAGGTTAATGATAAGGGTATGACCTGGAACATTGCATGAGTCATATGATTAAGGGGCACAAGTTGGGACATGATTGGACAACTTTGGCTGCATTTTAGTTTTTCAATTTGTGCATTTCAGAAAGTTTTTCACTGGAATATTTTAATTTTCAATTTAATCAGAGGACATAACATGTGTCTATATAATGCTATGCATAATTATGGCTATGGTTAGGGGTAGGGAAAGTGTCTCCAACAAGGTCAAACCAAATTCACCTTTGGCTGTCCAATAATTCTGCAATCACCCCACTATAACATGGGACTACTATAACTATGAATAAATACAAGCTTCATCACCAACATTATTTCAGCATCTTTTGTGACTTTTACAGATCATGCTAATAAAATTTTCAGAGGCATTTAAAAAATCTGATACGAATACACAACATGTGTATTGGATTTAGAATTACAAGTATGTAGGAAAACAAAAAAAGCTAACTATCAAATTCCAGATGTATCAGTATCAAGCTTTTGTTTCCACACACCAAACTACAGCAATAATCATATTTCACATTCTGACTTACACGCCATATTTCATTTTGCATAATCAGCATTGTAAACGTCAATATTTATTAGACCCACATGGCACAATTACTGCTAAACAAGCAAGAAGTTAAGAATCACACACGAACACAGTTCCCAACCCCAATATATTTTTTCGAGTGCCACAACCCAGCTAATTCATCCAATTGTTTTGCTACCATATAAAGAGCATCCTTCAAGGCCTGTTCTATTTTTTCAAACTCCTTGACGACTATTTTCCGAAGATGCCCAATTTCTATCTTTCATTGTCAAAACAAATTACTGAAAATATTGTGATGACAAATAATTAGTATCTCAGGAGCTTGGGGAAGACACCATCCCCCAAATTGAAATATTGGCCAAATTTGAGCTTTTGTTACGGTTCTAAGGGCAATTGGTGGTTTCACTTTCCAATAAGAGCAACCAAGTATTGTGGTATAAATGCGGGGAAGTTCAGTGTGCCATTTCCGCAATCAAGGATGGCGGGATTGCAGCAAGAATTTTCCCTTCCCCTTCTTGACAATATCTTACAATGAGTCAACAAGCAGCAAATTGGAATGGGTCCAAATTGAAATTCACTTCCGAGTCTTTTATGTCATGATTTTGCAAAGTTCCTTGAGGTATTAGCAGAAATTACGGATCCACTATTGTAGGGAAAAATTGAAGATTAACTTGGGGCCTTTTGGAAGGGAAATTCTTTGAACTGTTAAATGCTTCTATGCTAATGAATTGCTATCTTTTAATTGTGTTACTATCTGTAGAGGATATTATGCATCATCAACATCACTATTATTATTTTTAATTTTGAACTGTATTGTGGTGGTGGTGGTGATGATGATGATGATGATGATGATGATGATGATGATGATGATGATGATGATGATGATGATGACAATGATGGTAATGATGACTAGAACTACAATAATCTTTGAAGGACTACATCATCATGCTCAAATTCAAACCAAAAGTGCTCAAGCTCTTTCAAAATACACACAAAAAAGCAATCACAAATCTTGACTACATCACAAAATGTGCTGCACACAGTAACACACTAAACGTTAAAAAACAAGTTGGACCTCATGAATGTTTTATTCCTAATTTAAACACTGATTAATTCCTTGTTCATTGATCCAATACTAGTCAGTCGGTCAGTCAGCTAAGTCAGTTCTGTCAGTCACAAACTCTTGATGTCACTACATACGTGGTGTAATATTAAAAGCCAACTGAACAAACAGCGTAATGAAAGAAAGGCCAACAACCGACTACAGTAATATACTACAAGCTATCAAGGTTTCTCATCATTGCAGAGTATATGCCCCATCTAAATATAGATCTCTTATGAAGGCCAGGTGGGGCCACTTCACGTTTAATATTGGGTACTATGTGAGTTGGCTAAATCTTATTGACCTAGCCTACTTCTAGGTATTTACCTGATATTTACCTATACTCATCTGTAGGACCTGCTATTAATAATGAATACATTTATCAAAACACATTAAAACTTCAACCTATCTACCCTCCTCAATGCTATCTTCAGTAGATAGCACATATTCTGCTATTAGTCAATAACCTCAAATTGCTATCTACTGTCAAATTGCTATCTTCAGTAGATAGCAACAATTAAGCAACACATTCTGCTATCAGTCAATAACTTAAAATTGCTATCTTCAGTAGATAGCAATACATTCTGCTATCAGTCAATAACTTAGAATTGCTATCTTCAGTAGATAGCACACACATTCTGCTATCAGTCAGTAACCTCAAATTACTATCTTCAGTAGATAGCACACATTCTGCCACCAGTCAATAACCTTTAAATTGCTATCTTCAGTAGATAGCATACACATTCTGCTATCAGTCGTCAATAACCTCAAATTGATATCTTCAGTAGGTATTACACACATTCTGCTATCAGTCAATAACCTCAAATTGCTATTATCAGTAGATAGCACATGCATTCTACTATCAAATAACCTCAAATTGCTATCATCGGTGGATAGCAACACATTCTACTATCAGTCAATGACATCAAATTACTATCTTCAGTAGATAGCAACACATTCTGCTATCAGTCAATAACTTGAAAATTGCTATCGTCAGTAGATAGTAACACATTCTGCTATCAGTCAGTGACATTAAATAGCTATCTTCAGTAGATAGCACATGCATTCTGCTATCCGTCAAATAATCAGAAATCGCTATCTTCAGTAGATAGCAACACATTCTGTTATCAGTCAATAACCTCAAATTGCTATCTTCAGTAGATAGCACACATTCTGTTATCAGTCAATAACCTCAAATTGCTATCTTCAGTAGATAGCACACACATTCAGCTACCAGTCAATAACCTCAGATTGCGATCTTCAGTACATAGCAACACATTCTGTTATCAGTCAATAACCTCAAATTGCTATCTTCAGTAGATAGCATACATTCTGTTATCAGTCAATAACCTCAAATTGCTATCCTCAGTAGGTGGAACACACAGTCTGCTATCATTCGTCATAACCTCGAATTGCGATCTTCAGTGGATGGCACACACATTCCGATATCAGTCAATAACTTCAAATTGCGATCTTCAGTAGATAGCACCTCTATTTGTAATCTTCAGAATATAGCATACCTATAATTGCAGATGGTACTGCATTTTTCATTGTTTAAAAATACAGGGTTTGTGACTATAATTATAATAACATTGTGCTATTGGCTAAAATATATACTTGTAACACTGTATAAGATACAATGTTTATTTGGAAAGTATAAAGGTGACTGTAGGTTTAAAGGGGCATTTCGTGATCCACAGCCTCATCCCCCACTTTTCCCAAAAAAGTTGAGATTTTTACACCACTGGATACCTCTGGCTACATAATGTTTATGTACCAAATATTTCTTGCAAAAATATCGCCAAATTTGAATTTCGTTCTGGTGCACCAGAACAAAATTACAACACATTGTCTATGGAGCAGTGTAATACACATAATCATGCATAACTCGCAAACGCAAAATCGGAATCAACTGAAATTTTGGAAATAAGCTTTTTTGTGGATATCTACTGAACAATGTCATAAAAAGAGGATGCTAGGATCACGAAATCCTCCTTTAATTTTGTCAATAGATATACAATTGTGTCAGTATACAGCATGGCTATCTACAAAATCAGTAAAAAAATCTAATTTTCACCAAAAGTTGGGATAGAGGTTGTCAGCACAGTAACAATAAGCCCCGATACACATGACACACTTTAAATTGCCAGTATAGCCTGGTATACGATGCGCATGCTGTATACTCGCACAATTCAAGTACAATTTTATCAAAGCGGCAGTATTCCCATATTAAAAATGTTCAATATAACCAAGATCCAAAATGTTTCAAATAAACTGGGATACGCTTTTCTTGTGGTAAAATTCCCTACACAGTGAATAGCTTACAAAATGTGCACAAGCTGGGGGCATACATTTCGACCAAAACCCCCATCATGTGAGAGCCTCGTTCGTAAACCAAGATAGACTAGCTACCTGTTTTTCTTCAATAATTACACAACCTTAAAATATCCCCTTCCTTCTCTTCCTATCTCGTACTTCATTGATTTGCCCCCTTCTTTTTAAACAAGCCTGGAAGTTAAAATGTGGCTAGCTTGGTCTGGGTTGACATAATAACATCAATTTTGCTTAAAGCATCTCGCAGCGCCTGTGTCCCACTTATTTTTTTTTAACATGGCACAAAAGCAGGCTCGGAACTCTGTTAATTAAATTTGCCTTAAGTTAAGCAGGCTGCAGATAGGGCTTTCAAAATAGAAATGAATTTTGGGGTGTTTGTTTGAATGTTATTGCAATGTAATAAATAATACAAAATAATCATGTGCTATATCAAAAGATCGTGTTTTTGTGCATAATTGGTCAACACATCAATTTTAACGTTGGTCAAATCTAAAGCCAATATTAAACGTTGGAATACCAATTCTGTGAATTCAGTACATCACCCTCAAAATATGTTACAATGTATTACATTTTGTGTTTTTAAAACCATAATAAAGATACCAATTTAAATTTCAATGCACAATGCACTTTTTTAATAAATTTCAGTAGAGTGATGAAGAATCCATTATTTTGGTACCAATTTTCACCGTACGTGATACACAAACAAACCCTAATAGCATATTCTACGGCAATACGTTCAATACCAACTGCTCGATATCACGTGAGGGGCCATCAAATCTCTAAATCATCATGCTTGTTTGACATCTCCTAATGATTGGCCAAAAATATATATCCAGGCTAAGTGACAAACTGCCATTATTTCTTTGTATCCTTCCAATGATTTCCTCACTTTCAAATTAAAACAAGCAAAACTGTCATCAAAAAAGGTAAAAATTTACATTATGTGATAATAGTTTATGCACGAAGAGCAAGATTTACATTTCTTACCGTTTCTAACAGACTGCTTATGATATAATCAAAGAAATTTATTACATGGATAAAAAGAAGTACTGCCACAACAACACCTTGAGCAAAGAATTCTCATAGTCACCTATGGGTGAACTTTTTTGTAGCAAAAAATTCTTTGTATCCTACGACCTGAATCCAGTCTTATGGTTTGCCCTCGAGTTAGGCACATACCTACAACAATGGCATGCAATTCTCCTTCAAGATTGGCACAGTGTTGTAACAAGTAGAGCACAGAAATATATATCTCAGCTGCTATTTTCTAGGGAAAGAGTTGAAGGACAGTCAACGTTTGCTAAGTAAAGAAAGCGGGTCTATTGAACGCAGTAAAATAGAGTGTGACAAATGAAAATATTTGGCTCACTAGGATTGCTCCAAGTCACTCAAGTTTGAGAATTTTTAATGTCCACAGTACTGCACAAACTTAAGAAATATATAATGTATACAAGGGTTGCTTGGCCCAGCTGGTGTGTCCTACTTCTGCCGGCATGGTAGTATGGCAATAGCCAACCAACTACAGGGGAATGGCCCGACTGTTTACATGGGGATTAAAAACCCAGGGCTTATTGTACACTGGCACGGACTTGTGAATGGGTCGGCACAAGGGGGTTTTGAAAAGGCCACAAATGGGGCAAATGCTCCACTCCAGTACTCAATTCTGCCACATTCAGAATGAGTGAGTGCACTGGCAATGGAGGACATCACTTTGGTTTTTTTCCTACTCTCTCCCACCTCCTTTTTGTGATTTACCGAAAGAGGCCACAACCATTAATTTTTGGCAAGCTGGGCCTGAAAGGCTTTTAAGCACGTCATCTGGCACAGAGTTGAAAGCTTGGGCAATGCGTTCAATTTGATTAGTGTGTTGCAAGCAGTGAAAGCCTCGTACTCTCTGCAGTAGATTGCTAACATCCCCCGGGGGTTAGCACTTGCCCGATAGGTCACGCTGTCCCACGACAAATGAAGCACTCTGCTGGGCTTGCAAAGTATTTGTGAAGAAGCGATCCTGATATTTTACTATCCTATCTGTATACTTTAGCCACCGGACTGGTCAACCCAAAACTATCAACTCATCGTTTGGCTCGTACGAAACAATCGCATGCCAACTATTCATATTAGATACATGTCCTCTATCGTATATACACCATCGTAGCGATACACAGAGTGTATGGCGGAGCAACTGAAGTGCACTTATGACTGTGCTGTAAATTTTATCAGTGCTGCAGAGCCGCTTTACTTGACGCGTCAGCGTGTAATATCTGGCAAAAGACCGACTTGTTCTCGTTGCGAATGAGATTGGTGAATTGTGAAGTAGGCTATTGGAATTGTAAGAGCCAATGCAAATATAAAACTGAGATAGAGAATAGGAAAAAAATAGACTGGGCTAAAATTGTAGAAAAGGTCATCGGAGCACAAAAATATATTCACAGCATACTACATGGTTTATTTGGATGATGATTATTTATAAATGTAGTGCAAAGCATTTCTATTAATTATCTAGAAAAAACACCTGATATTTTTTTCAAAAAGGTATCTAATAAGGTTCTAATTGGAAATTTTATTTTAAATTTAACAGGATGAGAGTAAACATTAAAATTGTCACTTAAATTTTTTTTGGTTAATTTACCATTAGTTGAAGTACCTCATTAACTTATTTCTAATGTTTAAATATTACACTAAAATTAATATGGGTACATGAAACAGAATTTGCTATCTACTGCTGACAGCACAGTTATTTGGACTTTGCCTATCATCATCATTGTCATCATAATCATCATTATCATCAACAACAACAACAACAACAACAACAACAACAACAACAACAACAACAACAACAACATGTGTATTATTCTATACTATAATCATCATCATTATTATCATCATTATCAAATATGATCATCATCAATGTCATCAGCATCACCATCACAATGATGATGATCATCATCATTGTCATCATCTTATTAAAAATGTGTCAGACAACATTTTATGTTCTATAAAACATGCATACATATTTGTTCCATTTTCATTTCCATCATAACAGAAACACTGAAGATGCAACCATCATGTTCATTTGCAGCAATCTCTGTCAAAAAGCCATCTTCTAATGCATTTTGTCACTTTATAGCAGGCACTAGTCACTAAGATTAATATAGCTCCCGAGAGGGACGCAGGCCCAAGAGATATAGCCTCAACGGATGAATTTAGGAATAAGCTTGCATCACACCGAATCATAATTGTAGCAAAATGGACACATCAAATTGAAACGAGCTGCACAGGAGATGATTAGAATGACTACTTTAGAACTCAAATTTTTTGTTGAAATATTATTTTGTGCCCTACACAGAAGAATTCAAACATACCAAACTGTACTTATTTTGATTTTCTTACAACTTGATATTGCTAGCTGATGCTCAATGTTTATTATTTTTTACAAATTTTGTAAAAATCTATGAAAGTTGGCATAATATTGAAAAATACAGACATAAAATTTGTCAATTGCAGTATTATAAGAGAGATTTTTATGGTGATTTATCTGGTGAGAGACGTTTCAGAAGATTTGATCTTAGTGCTATACTGGTTTGTAAAATTAACTAACAAGGTTAGTTGTGAAATATCATTATTTGCATCTTTACTCTTTATATCGATTTAAAATTTTGAATAATCATCATTCTAAATAAAGTATGCAACATCCTTTTGACATTTAATTGAATCATGTCATAAAGAAAATAATTATGTTGTCTATTTTAATGTGGTGGTAGTTGTGGTGTTGTTGGTTGTGGCAGTGTTGGTTTTGGCAGTGTTGGTTGTGGCGGTGGTGGTTGTGGCAGTGGTGGTTGTGGCAAGTGGTGTCAGCAGCTGCTGCGGTGGTGGTGTGACAATATAAATAACCACGCAAAAGTGATGAAAATCAAAACACCTTATT
Source organism: Amphiura filiformis (assembly GCF_039555335.1). Classification (NCBI taxonomy): domain Eukaryota; kingdom Metazoa; phylum Echinodermata; class Ophiuroidea; order Amphilepidida; family Amphiuridae; genus Amphiura; species Amphiura filiformis. The sequence goes on along the minus strand of NC_092644.1, from coordinate 60,385,654 downwards.
TAGACTTGCAATTATTAAAATGTTACCAAATTATTATTTTTTAGTAACTTAAAATCAAGATTCTCTTCATTCATTTTGTGTGTGATTACATACATACCTTTCAAGGAACAATGCTTTAATTCTACCTAGCAAACTCATAAAGCTTAAGTTAAGCTTTCAATTTTGTTACACTCAGTACTGCTTCAGAGGGGCAAATAAGCATCGCGATAAGTATCTGTAGTTAGGGTACTATGTTATGTTTTGCACTAGTTTGCTATGTAGCTTGAAAAGAGGATTACTGCAGGCAAGCTTGTCTCATGGGTAGAATACTGATCATGCTATGCCAAATGATGAGAAAAAAAGACACTTATTTGCTATCAATGCTAAGCTTGTTTCAATGGCTATGTTGTTGCAATCTTTCATTTATAAGAAATTACATTTTTGTATACCATTTGACCTGCCTGTAGGGGTGGGGTGGTGTGTGTGAGGTGTGGAGTGTGGGAGTGTATGTACAGGGCCGCATTGCATATAGTAACATTTCAATGTAATATCTGCAGTTGACAACATACATAATAGAATTTCTATACAAGCTATCTTCAGTAGATAGCATTTCATTGTTGCCTGTTCAACTTGGGCTATTCCAGAAAATGAATGCACACCCCTGTAGAGGAGTAACTTTTAAATAAAAGAAATATCTGGATTTCCAAGTTTGCTTTCTGAAAAAAAAATCTGGAATTCCAGTTGTCAATGTTACTGGACAAATCTGAAAATGGTATCTTCAGTATCTAAAGCACACCAGACATCTTTAGTAGATAGCATTATCAGTTATTTTCAGTAGATAGCATAATCAGTTATCTTCAGTAGATAGCATTATCAGTAATGTTATCTTCAGTAGATAGCATTATCAGTTATCTTCAGTAGATAGCATAATCCGTTATCTTCAGTAGATAGCATTATACAGAAATACACTGTTACATGTACATACATAATAATGACAAAGACAATCTATATGGTTATGATAACACTATGACCATGAATGACAAGAATTGATGACCATCCAGCGCACCATCTCTCCATCCATCATTTGCATTATTGTCATCATTAGACGGCATCATTGAATATGACAGGTTAGGAAGAGATTACTAGTACAGCGGAAATTACAAATGACTGAGACACAAAGTGTGCACAAATAGGCAGCTTTTCTAGCCCATCAGTGCCAGTACATCTGTAAAAGTACTATAAAGAATCCAACCAATGTACATCTGATGGATTCAGTATGTTGGGACTTGTTTACCTTTGCGAAAATCCTTTTGTAATTTAGATTTTGATTTAAACTTTTGATCCAAACACAAGGAATTAATTCCTACCTCGGAATTTTCAGATGGTACTCTATCTTTCATCAGCTAGTGAGAGACTGTATCAGGTCGTGATCTTTTTGAGAAAAGTTTCATGAACCTTTTGTAATTTGTTAAGTCATTTGGTACATTTGAATATGAAATATATGTTTTAATAATCAAACATTAATCACTTGCTTCGTTAACTCACTACTAACTCAATAGCTGTACTCACTCATGCACTCACTTGCTCAATCAGTCAATCAATCAATCAATTAATCAATCAAGCAATCAATCAAACAATCACTTGCTCACTTGCTTACCCAATCAAGCAATAAATCAATCAATCATTGCACTCGCTTGCTCAATCAGTCAATCAATCACTTGCTCACTTGCTTACCCAATCAAGCAATAAATCAACCAATCATTGCACTCGCTTGCTCAATCAGTCAATCAATCACTTGCTCACTTGCTTACCCAATCAAGCAATAAATCAATCAATCATTGCACTCGCTTGCTCAATCAGTCAATCAATCACTTGCTCACTTGCTTACCCAATCAAGCAATAAATCAACCAATCATTGCACTCGCTTGCTCAATCAGTCAATCAATCACTTGCTCACTTGCTTACCCAATCAAGCAATAAATCAACCACTCATTGCACTCGCTTGCTCAATCACTCAATCAATCACTTGCTCACTTGCTTACCCAATCAAGCAATAAATCAACCAATCAGTGCACTCACTTGCTCACTCACTCATTATACTGACTCAATCATGACAAAAATTTCTCTCTTTCAGTATATGCTTTATGTGAACATGAAGCCACCATACAGCAATCAAATAAATGAAGGTTACAGCCTACCTCCTATGTACAAATACAGTGGCATATTTGTTTAGCAAAGTGTATTCTTTCATTGTATTCTAGAATAAATATTGAAGTTTGACCATATGAAAAAGCTCATGTCATACTCAGTTATTGGTACAACTAGAAGTTTATATCAAAGACAACTCATTCAGAACAATTATTGTTGTTTTAAAGCAACAGTTGTTCGTACTATTTACTGTAATGCTACTGTATGTTTGCTTAATAATTGGGGCATTTAACCACCACTAAGTTTACTAAGTTTTCCCGACTACTTCGATAAAATATTTCAAATTAATCAATTTGCTTTATAAAGCAGAACAATAATATCAACATTAATCTCTTGTACCATAAAGTACAACCTTGGCAAGATATATGTCAATATTAACTAGCAGCACAAAATGATTCTTAATAGAATGCTACCATTGAGTCTTTAATGGAAGCGTATGTCAATGTACAGAGTATACATGATATACCCAATAGGAGAACTCTATACCTACTAACCAACATTACCTAATCAATCACAAGATAGGTCTACATGTTTAACACTACAAAGACGGACATACAGGTTGCCTATTCATAAAACATGGCTACCATGCTTACTTGGGATATTTCAAGAAAACCATGTATGATTATTTCCTGACTGAATAAAACATTAAAAGGATTACACATTTGTATGGAAATGTGTGTGGTTATGGACAATGAAAAATATTGAAAGTTTGAAACGAATGTGCCTAGTTTGAGCACAAATTGGTTAATAAAAAGTAACACAGATGTACAAGTTATGTTTCCACACTTTGCACAGGGCTCACAGTGCAAATGTTAGAAGCTTTTGACTAAACAATGATGTTGTTTTCTTACAACAAATTTGGCTATTTTAAGAATCTGTCACATTTGTGTGTTTTTGATGCATAGGGGTTACCATGGTGAAATCATCAATCTTTGGGATGTGGAAGAAAATGGCGTTTGTGAAACCTGCAATATAGAATTATAACATCGAGAGAAGCTGCCTTTATACAAATAAAACATGAGGCAGCTATAGCATGATCAAATTTGGTTATGGTAATTATTATGGTAATAAGAAGGTGGGGTTTGTGTTTCTACTCAGCCAATCAGAGATCACAAATCGATATCATGCTCCATCAATCATTTGATTCATAAATTTAAATTATGCACCTTGTGGCTACTAGATGATGTTTGAATACCAATAACCACTATTAATACCTTTTTTGATTGCGATATTTCATTTTTGGTTGATAACATATCATATTTCAAGATTTGAAGCTTCTGAATTCTTATCATTTCCGGACAACTCTTACAACCTCAAATCAATTTGATGGAAAACAATGCAAAAATAGTTTCCCTTTTATGTTATCATTCCCAGAACTTAATATCTTGCAATTCAGATAGATTTATAATCAATTACTATCAATTCATAAATATGATACTGAAGACACACGTCTTAGTTTATATGACAGAGAATGATCCTTTGCCGTTAAATGAGATTATTCTAGTATCATATTTAAAACAATGTTCATATATAGTACTTTACTATTTGATTTAACAACAAAAAAACCGATAGAATATAAAATGACCAATTCATGCAAAAATCAGACAGTAGTGTGAAAGACACTGGCAGAGAGTGAACGAGTTTAATAAGTTGCTAATGATATTCTGCCCACTAAGCAGCTAGGACCGGCCGATGAGTGATGTCCTAGATGGGAGTCAGTAGACAGTCTTTATACAGAGAGTTTACCTAAGCCATCAATCTTACACAAGACACAAGGGTTAAGGCAGAACACAAACAACATGGCATAATATTTACCTTAGAGTGGTAATAGTCTGAAACAAGCCGAGTTGGTACTATCATACTGTTCCGAATATAAGGGGCAGTTGTAAGTCCTATTTTATCCAGAGACTATGTACTCGCACTTTAATGTTGAATGGACGGACGAACGGTGCAGCAAAAAGCAGAAACATAAACGTTTTAAGAATAAGGCATGGCGTGAATGTCGGGCATTGAAATCTCTTGACCGATTGAGTTTCAATGACCACGGACGTTTAGCCGGCCAGTCCAATGATGACCGAGATATCTTTGTGTACTCAAATTGGTGTCTTATAATAGAGCTTTCAGTCACTCGGTCCCTTTACAATGGGGTCACACAACATAGGTGCTAATACAGTAATTGCTCAGCATCTAAGAACAAATCAGAATGGATTTAGAGTTGGTAGAACGACTGTTGGACACATCCTTGCACTACGTAGGCTGATTGAAGAGGTAAAGGCGCATAACCTGCCAGCGATAATAACATTCATCGACTTCAAGAAAGCTTTCGACACCATCCATAGAGGCAAGATGTTGAAGATACTCCATGCCTCACGGTATTCGAACTCATTGTTGAAGCTATTGGCAAAATTTACCAAAACACAAAAGCGAAAGTAATATCACCAGATGGCGAGACAGAATTGTTTGAAATCTTAGCAGGAGTACTTCAGGGGATACCTCGCCCATACCTGTTTGTGATTGTCCTCGACTTTGCACTGAGAATAGCTATTGAAGGAAATGAAGAGGAGCTAGGATTCCATCTGGAAAAGAGGCGAAGTAGGAGAGTTGGTCCAGTTGTGGTGACAGACTTTGATTTTGCTGACGACATTGCACTGTTGTCTGAGGAAATACACCAAGCACAAGAACTGCTTCAGAGAGTGGAGACTTCAGCTGCTAAAGTGGGCCTGAAGATGAATGGAAGTAAAACAAAGTATATGTCCTACAATAACAGGAGAGAAAGCATCACAACAATTGAGGGTGTAGAACTAGAGGAGGTAGATGACTTCAAATACCTAGGCGCTTGGATGAAAAGCACAGAAAGGGATGTCAAGTTACGTAAAGCAGCAGCATGGAGGGCGTGCAGTAAACTAAAGAAAATCTGGAGGTCAACTCTTACCAAGAGTTTCAAACTTCAGTATTTTTGCTGCAACAGTGGAGTCAGTGCTGCTTTATGGATGCGAAGCATGGACCATCACCCCTAAACTTGCAAAGGGTCTGGATGGCTGCTACACCCGTATGCTAAGAACTGTACTGAATGTGCATTGGAAAGAACATAGGTCAAATGCAGACCTATATGGAGATCTTCCCAAATTAAGCCACAAGATCAGGGAAAGAAGAACCCGGTTTGCTGGCCACTGTTCTAGAAGTGATGAGCCCGCATCAAAAATGGTTCATTGGACACCCAAGCATGGGAGGCGGAAACCTGGAAGACCTGCTCTGACCTACATTGACATTCTGAAAAATGACACTGGACTGGAGGCAGCAGACTTCAAGACAGCAATGGAGGACAGGAAGTTGTGGAAAGCCATCACAGTTCGAGGACACCACTCGAATTAAGCAAGTAAGCAAGTAAGCAGTAATTGCTCACTGCTATGCTGCCTGACACAATGTAGCATTCAGTGCATGGTTCTATGAATCATTGTGATGTGATGGACCCGGCCCCGCAGAGAAAAAAAAAAAACTGAAAGGGGAAAGAAAAAGAGAAAAGAAATTGCTTATGTGTGTGTACATGGCAAGTATAGCCACGCCACAATGTATAGCGCTAGCTGCATAGACATATTGCACTGTGACTTTTCTTTCTCCCTGGGTTTGACTGGGCCATGCATACAGCCGAGTCGATGCATACTGAAATGAGGGCTCTCCCGGTAACAATGACTGTACAAAAAATTTAATTATCGAGGCAGGAACACTGATAAATATTTTGCTCATATTCTTCCTAGGATGAGGGTGAAATCAATAATCCATTGTAGATGGACTCAATGTACGTGGTGAGGAGCGAGGAGAGAGATGAGAGAGAGAGAAGATGTGGATTGCCGCTGGCAACATCTTCCTCCTTGAATTGCTCTATGGGCGTGCATAATTGTCTACGCAACCCCAGAGGCTCACAGTCGTGTATGCATCTTTCTCTCCATGTAGTCTTCTTCCTTGGATCTTCCAGCCTCCGGCATCTCTTAGTCACTATTCATTAGTCGCTATTAGTTGTACCTCAGAGGGTAAGCCCTGGTTACCACCAATGTGACACAAACACACTGCCAGCTACAAACATCAAGTAAACTTGTGGTATTTTGGGGGAATGAGGATGAATCATGCAAAATGGTTCAATAATATGATGAGAATGATATCCATTTTTTGGGCTATTAATTTGATGCTATAAATAAGGGGGGATACTCGGACTAGGTCAATGCCACCCACTTTAACAATTTCGTAACCATCTGTCTATATTAATATCATAACAAATGCCCTTAAGCAATGTTCTATATCACCAATTTTCTCCTCATAAAATTATTGCGATTCCCCGCCTTTGTTTGTTTTTTAACATGTCATTGCCTATTTTTTGAGCTAAATTACTTATCACAACTTTCTCAACAATTCCAAACACTTTGAGGTGGGCCTTAATTTGCTTGCTGCTATCGCATTTTTTTTTACGGCTTGGAGCTTCTCATGGCTTCACACCCATTGCGGTGCGTGTTTCCTGCGACATCGCTTTTGCAGGCCTGCTTTCGCCGCTTGTTCATTCTCCTTGAGTGGTATTGACGCCTGTTAGCCTCAAGCCAATCCAAACACACTGCCAAGGCAATATCTTGAGAGACGTGAACTACACACAACACAGTGCCAAAAAAAAATCCAATGACTATATACCACAGCTAGCTCGCCGCCACTTTGCATTGAAAAACAGTGTTGAAACCAAATGCCAATTTCATATTTCTCCTGTCCGGTCTCGCGTTACGTTTATCAAAGACTTCGCTTTTGGTTAATTTAAAATTTGCCCCAATTGGCTTGCAGCTTTCCTGCTAATATTTAGAAAGATGCGGGCTGCTTATTGTGGTTGTTTATCCTTTTCAAATGGTTCACCACTGTCTGTCCTCAATATATTATACCAAAGCCTTTTATGATTCAGAATGATGAGCCTGAGGCCTTTACAACTGAACTAATATTTGGAGATAAATTATTGCTTCAACAGGGTACCCTCCCTCTCATCTGTTGATTCCGAGATTAGATGAAAGCAACTAAAATAATAATTTAAGTTTCTGATTTCTCAGTAGCATAACACTGTTCATTTATATGTACCACACATAAATATTTGCATGAAGGTATTAACGTTACCTCTATAAAAGAAGGCATGCTAGTGCACTCATGAGATATTACTCTATAGAAAACAGAGCAATGTTGTCGGCAAAGAGTACATCCACTATTGTTTGATTTGGTTTGGAGCAATGTCAAATAAATAATAATATTAACCTAAGTTATAATTACATACCAACATGGAATTAAAGAAGTAAGATTATTGGTTGAACATCATCTAGGCCCCCTATGGCTAACTTTGAAAGAAGTAATAAAGTGCAATGTCTGGGAACTTTTTGAAGCTACCAATAGGATCCAAATTTGGTCATCATTCTATGATTAGAGCAGTAGCCAAATGCAACTCCTTCAAGGCGGTGGAAGATTGGTCAAAAATGGGAGAAAGCATCTGGGGGAAGGGAAGGGGGTAGAGGAGAGTAAGATGTTCCTCACGGTGGCAGTTGCCCCCCCTTCACCTTGTTGACTAAGATCTAAATATTCCATTTTCCAAGCATATACATAAGCTTTTGGTACAAAAAGATACAGGCAATTTTATCACCTTTATATAATATTGTGCTATCTACTGAAGACAGCAATAGCCAAGATTTTTGAACAAATGAACAAATGAACTTAGAAGTTGAACTATATTGTGAAAAATAAACACCCTTGGTCATATATTCACCCATACGAACCCTCCAACACATTCCCTCAGTCATCACACACAAAGAGAATAGACTTCTTTATTGTTATAAGAACTATCTACTGAAGATAGCAAATATTAGTACTGAAAACAAAGGTCCTTACTCCATGTGGATGGTGAAGTTAGCTAATTATCTTCTTAAAGAACAGTGCATAAGATTTCATATAATCAAAACAGCAACTAATGTCATTTTCCCACCACAAATATTGCTCTTTGTTACTATAATGTTACAGAATGAAATAAATAAATAATAATAACCGCAGTAATAATGACATAAAATGTGTCAAACTTTTTATACAAACTTGCAAAATGCCCTGTTTGACTGTACCAGTCTGAAATGTTCACAGAGAAATTTTAGAATATGTGTCATGATTCAAATGTTCACAAATATTACACTTTTAAAAACCAAAAATTACTTCCAACTTATTTTTTCAAGGCACACAGTCTCGTGCAAATTTCACATACAAATAAATTCATACATACAAACTATCGTGTTGTAGACCATCTTGTAATTGTCTGCAAGTAGTTTTCAAATCAGAAATACCTGCACCTGAATAGCTAATGACAAAAACAGACGATTCCTGATTCCTAAGATTTCACCATCCCATCTCAACTACACTCGATACTAACTAAAATGCTAATTTTCAATGGTTAATCGTAACCAGCTCGCCAACCTTGGGAAACTTGATAAGCCAAGCTTCTTTTCCTCAAACCTCACAGGTGTTTTCAAAAGGTCAGAGTTCAGATTATTCTAATTTAAGCAATCGATTTGGCTACTGTAACAACTTACGCTATTCTTGTCACCTTAATAAAGATAAACATTATGAATACTCGGAATATCCCTTATGAAAATTATCGCTGATAAAAATCGGCGTGTTATGGTGCGTAAAATGTTGTTTTGATATTCCGTAATCTGTTTATAGGATTTGAGCGAGGCTTGTAATAATCCAAACGACAACAGCCAGAAGCAACAAATCATCAAGGAAACCATGTGGAAATTGATTTAATATAACATCCAAAATATGGTTACCTAAGGAAATTTTGATAACGATCAAGACTGAGGCAGCTAAGTGGCAGAATTAATCGCTGCGTTCTGGAAGGTTGGCAGATTTAACAGAATAATACGGTTTCCTCTCATTACACCACAACTCATTTTTTGTCGGATTTTAATGTAACCAAGCACTTCAATTAGTTAATTATTTGGTCTCATTTGACAAATTTGGTGCTTTGTAACTGTCTTACGCAGCCATGTGAATCTGATTGGAACATTATAAATGACTTCTTTTCATTTATTAAAAGAAATTAAACTAAGCAAAAAATGGCAACAAGTAGCAATTGTCGAGTGTTGCTGTAGTTCCATATAGGCTAAATACAAATCAATTCATATGGAGGGGGAACAACCTATTTGAGAGCTTCAAAAGAGGACAGTTGTTGCTTTTTGGTTACTTCATATATATGTAATTTTTAAATTTTCACTCTCATTCTGAAGTTCAATCACTGATGAAATACACTGTTAAACACTGTTTAGAAAGTTGTTTAAAATCGGGTTGTTTAAGTGACCTGCTTTAGCAACTTGTGCAAAATGATAAAATATTAAACAAGTTGATCAAGCAGGTCACCTTAACAACCCTAATTGTTTAAAAGTTTTACACAGTGTTTTCACAGTGTATGATGAAACTTAAGGTGACCTTGGATCTTCCACTGTTGATATTGCTGGAATTGGTGTCATCTTTTTAATATAATTTTTCAAATTTTCACTTTGATGGGAGTATTTCTGCCAGTAGATAACTCACAAAGTTCCTAAATCAAGTCTTTGCACAAATTGTGTCAACTTGATGGTACAACTAATGACTCTGCTTTCCGTCATGGTTTTACTTCTATTGCTGATAAATGCAAACACATGAACAAACACAAATCATTTCAAAGAACAAATTCATTACCCAAAACATATATGTACAGAAATATTAATTACATCTCACACAATGCCCACCAGATCTGTTTTTCTTCATATTTATTTCCAAAAAAATAAAGTATTAGCCATTTGGAGCATTTTTTTCCTCAAGTTGGCCAATTTTTATCAATACAATACAAAGGAGCTTAAATTTGCTCGTCTAAACCAAACAAAATGACATGAAAGTAAATTCTCTCAATAAAACCGTTAAATTGCTTTTCAACTAAACAAACATCTCTTTAAAGCAGAACCTTAATTACTAAAAGAAATGGAATACGACAGAAAGATGCAGCACAATATGCAACAGTTTATAAAACTTGTATCCTACCTCGTAATTCATTTAATGCGGATGTCCCTATTGGCGACAAAACAATCGCCCCGGCGGTATATCGCCAGATACGAGAAAACTAGGGCAAGTCACCACACTACCAAACCATACGATGAAAAGGGGACAGAAATTACGAGGTCACGTACGGGATGGCTAACATTTAGACAAAGAACAATTGGGTTACCTTTTGCCTTCAACTGTTGGTTCTTTCAAAGACAAGCAAAAACATGAGTAATTGAGAATGAATAGCTATGGACCTAGCACTTGTGTGCAACACTTCTCTAGAGAATCTAAGTGTATGTTTGTTTTACTCAATTTAATTTTTTTTTTGAAGCAGCCGAGAAATTTCTGGGTTGAACAGAATTGGAAGAATAGGCGAAAATTGGGGCAGGATTTATTAACAAGTAGCAAGTAGGAGTGCATTGACATTTCTAGTCATGTACAAAAAGACTGCATAAAAAAGAATAATATTTGTCATCAACCCACTTCATGCACTTTTGTCGAAAGGTTACCACAAATAGCACAGGTAAAATTGGAGAATATAAAGTTTAATTTGGCTTGGTGGAGAGAGTGAGGTAAAAACAGTAAGATCTTCAACAAGCTCATCCACCACGACACATGTCTTGAACCCTAATATGTTTATATATGCACAGAATGAACTTTGAATACAGTGGAGACAAAAACTCATACTCCATGACTTGAGGTCAACTTGAGCACCATGATAGATAATGGGGGTTGATGGACTGTGCTCTTGGAATGATGCTATTATATGCCTCATAGTGCAACTCTCCATGCTATAAATTGGAAGCTTGTTTCTCTTCATCAACCTATGTGTTGCTTCTACCCAATTACCATTGCTTCTTAAATTGGTTCATATATATGTGGAGTTTTTGGTCGGAAGGATGTTGTTTTCGTAGTTTGGGCCCTTGTCGTTTTCATCAATCATGAACAAAATTCTCTCATGTTGTCAGGGTTCAGACTTTCCCAGCGTACTGTAAATCAAGAGCTCTGGTGCAAGGTCGTTAAAACTTTACTTTTGCAGGAACTTTTGTTTTAAAGTTCCTAACTTTTTTATTTTCTTTGGCGTTAAAAACTTCATCATTTACTTATGAATATGATGCCTATCATTTCCTATTTTTGGAAATATGGAGAAATCTCTTTTTATATCTAAACTGATATTTAGCAGTAGACATACAAACACAATTATTGGGTCTTTAATGCAGAATTTAGTTTATTTTGATTATAATTTATTAATAATTTATTTATCATGAAATGCTCCTAATATCATACAGTGGGAAGTAAGATATTTGAGAGGGTATGAAGATGAATTCTCTTCAGATAACAGAATAGTATAGCAAATTATCTGTTATACATACAAATACATCCGCTGCTATCTCCATGCAAACATTATGAATACAAAATTCTTCTAACAAATATAAAGAATTTATAAATTAGTATCTACTCTACATTTGCAAGACCATTTACATAACAAAGCATGTGTAATTTTGAATACTTATGTAACTACATCTAGTTATTTTTAAACCAATATAAAAATCATCTCATTGAACAAATAAAATACTCAGACTTAATTTATCCTCTTAAATAAAACAATGAAAATTCAAAATTATTATCACTCCTAAATTTGCAAGATTACTGCATAGCAGAGCATGTTTAATTTTGAGTCCTTCTCTAACTGCATCCTGTTACTTTTATCCAAAAAAAATCAACTCATTGAAAAAATAAAATACTCAGACTAAATTTATCCTCTTAGTAATGAGTTGTTAATTCAGCAAAATACTACTGCCTTCTCATTTGCAATTCAAATCCCGCTAAACAAACATCGCCTCATCACATATATTGTTACTGTTCAACCCACAGCGTACTCTGCCTCCACTCCAAATCATCCATTGTATCATGCAACATCTAAACTGTTTTCTTTTTACAGACGATTGAAGATTGTAAATAAACAAACGGAGGTAAATTTGGGCGATATTTCTCACTTAAGTGATCTCATGAGTTGTCCTCAAGCTGGTCTTAGAATAACACTAGCTAACGGACCAACTAAAATAACCAGGTGGTGTATGACGTGCAGTCCCTAAATTCAGTAAATTTTCATCGTCAACCGTGTAATTGAATGGGATTATTTTGAAATTTTAAAACGCTTGAAATATCCCAAACAAATAGGCCTATGTTGATAAATAATATAAATACAAGCTAAAACCGTTGGGGTTCGATAATGAACCCCACAAAACTAACAGTATATGGAAAATGCCATACGGCCGGGCGGTTTCACGAGTTGCCGGCTCGATCATGTCATCCGCCGCCTGAAAATAACCAACAGACCGACTGACGGAACGGGTGTTACTTCTTAAATACAGTACATTAGGTATCCACATACATGCACAATTCTATTTCATGCTTCATATCATGATATAATTTTGATTTTATTTAGTTGCCGTTGAGTGTGAATGATGACTGAAAATGTTAAATTTGGTTTCATTATCTTCTAATTTATTTATTTAGGTGAATGTTACACAAAAAGGTTATATCCTGCATGTCTTCCATTTAAGCACTTTATGAAATATGTAATCACAGAATCTTTCCGAAGCTTCAAACATGATATTTTTCGGTTTTATTACATTTATTACATTTAACTGAGTTTATTAAAGTGTTTAATTTTACATACATATACCGTCACATTTGAATTGGTAAGAGAGTTCCCCATTCTTAACAAATTCTGATTCTACATTTTGTAACGCGGCTGGGCCGCGGGGGTGAATACTGAGAATCCGGAACCTGGAACGACTGGACAAAAAGACAAACTGTACGAAATGCCATCTAAAATGGTGAACTATTCTTATTGCTAATTTCACTGGTTCTTAAAAATATTACTCATGGCGGGAGCTTTCGACTGATGCCAGCTTGTCTATCAGTTTGGCAATTGAGTAATTTAGGCCAATCAGAAGTCAAATTTCTTTGTGATATAAAAATCAATAAATAAATCAGAAAAATAATAGGCTTCAAGTTCAGCCTATTTAATTAATTTTGGAAGTCACTGGCAGATTATCCACGTACTTTCCTTGATTCTTAAGTTTAGAACTGCACAATTGATAGAATAAACAGGAAGTTCCTTTTTTTTAATTCATAAAACGACGAGTGTGCCTTTAATCCGTAACACCTAAATTCAGAGCCACCATCTGCATGGCATGCATGCATCGTCATAATGCAAGGCTAACCTTAGCCTTTCTTGAAGACTAGGAACTTCCCCTTTAATTATATTCTATCGTAATTAAAGATGATTAAAATGAAGCTTGATCAGTCACGTTGAACCATGATATCCAAGAGCCTAGGTAAGCTTCAACTTTCCAGGCCACCTACAGGCGCAAGGCTCAGCAGCCTAGGCCACCTAAGCTTACCGATTTATGACGATTTGTGACTGTAAAGATGCTGAAAATGGTGCAGTTCTATAGGCCTATCTTCGAGGGAGACAATTAAGCATTCATGGGAACTAAATTCACAAAGTGGAGAAAGCTAGGCTAGCCTTGAAAAAGGCTCGATGATGACAACCCACTTTACTCTGCTGACATGGCTGCATGTCGTCTGCTACATTTTGACCATCATTTTTGGCTGAAAGTTCCCATAAATTGCATTAAATGTCTTCCACATCGAAGCTGAAATTTACTGAACCAATGTCAAGGAAAGCGAGGCTACGGCAGTGAGTGGCAATCACTTCCAATGCCCGATGAGTCTCATTTCAAATCTGCTGTGACAGAGCTGACCAGGAGCGTGACTGCCCCTGGCAGCGTCAAACCAAAAAGTGAGCAATTTTGGCGAGCAGCCGCTTTTATAGTGAGCAATTTATCGCGAAAACACGCACAAAAGCGAGAGTTGAGTGAGCAGAAAAATCATTTTTCGCTTGCTTGCTCGCGAGCAATTTATCGTACTTTCTCGTGAGCAAGAAAACAGCACATTCTGCTCACGAGAACTCACTCACCGAAAAGGTTTCTGATTGACTGAAAAACATGAAAAACAAACGCGGCACAAACCCAGACAAGCGAGAATCCGACCATAGACATCCCCAGACGGGGTCGATCTCCAGAATGAAAAGCGAGTTGCCAGGGCCGCAAATTTGACAGAATCTTTCCTAGATTCAGAGAATTATGCCCAAATCAACAAAGAACTGGCAACATGTAAACAAATAAAAACTTTCCCAGATCGAAAATATGCACGAAATACATCATTTTATTTAAATCAATTAATTAACGCCTAAATTCAATTCAGATTTCAATAAAAGTAATTTTGATAGTATTTCCACCTGTGCTTTGCTATAAACTTTTATTAATTTGCACCATAAAAGAATTTGGATCATGAAAATCTGGCGACCAAATCAGTGACTGGTGAGTAATACAATACTCTTCATTCAGTAAGCTTATAAAAATGCATGACCAGAACATCTAAATCGAGGACGAATCAAAATTGATCAAATTTGGTTATAAAAATCATGATAACTAGTCCAACAGAGATAGGTACGTGTAACAATACAAAAATAAGACCATAAGCCTCACACGAGCTCAAATAACCAATTTTAGAGAATGAGCGAAAATCCATTTTCGTTACACTACCCCCACCTCTGAAAAGAATTTCGTCCTCGAAATTTAATTTCATTTCTGAATTAAGTGAACAATCCAAATTGTGAACTATTATCAAATTCCAAACATTCAAAAGAGAATCAAATTTGCAAAAAATTTGAATAAAAGCCAAAATTTCATTTAAAAAAAAATGCACAGGATTTAAACTGGTTAGATCGACCAATTCCATACCTAAGTCATTTTAGTGCACTCATCATTGCCAAAAATTATTAGTCTTGTGACACGTGAACATTTCCACCACTGAGGTCTCCAGCGCTTGCTTTATGAAACATTTTAAAGAAGACATAACACCGTACTAGGAAGACCTTTGCAAGACAATCTCTGTCAACATTGAGTACAAAATACATAGTATAAAATCTTACTCTACAATTTGGTTTAATTTTGTTTTGATTTTTCAAGAAAATTTTGTTATTATTATTTCTATCACTTAAATTTTGCAATTTTATTTCAAATTTAACTGAAGTTGAGTATAAAAAGTTATTCCAGAAATACAATCACAAGTTTTCAAAACATATCAAATTCCAAACTATTTTCAAAAATCTATTTCAAAATCATCAAAATGTAAACAACTTAGGTTATTTTTATCTTCCAAAATTTCAAGTTTCAAAATTTTAATCAATTTTTGAATTTCCAATTATCCAGAATGAACTAAAATATTTTAATGTTTCCATTCATCACACAATTTTGATATCAGAAATAATAGTATTTCACTTTCGGAGCTTTTCAGAATAACCAAAATTCATATAAATTTCATTTTCCAAAAATCCAATTTTTAAAATTCAAAGATGACTTATTTATCAATTAAAAATTGTGTCCAAAATGTTTGCAAGATTTTTGATGTGTGAATTCACAAATTTTACATGCTGAATTAACTGAGTCTTCATATAGTCTTCTTCTGCAGGTTATCACAGATGTTCATCAGCTTGGTACACCATCACACAGGTAGCCTGTCATCTGACATCATGCTGAATCAGGTTCCAGATCATAGTGGGAGTCACCCTGTCAAGACTCAAGTTAGGAAATGTTGCTTTGAAAAGATTTAACACTGGTATTGTTGGAAGAACCATCAAAGTTTCACCATACACACTCGGTAGCGCAGTCATCCCATCACACCATGTAGCTAGCACAGGGCTCTCATCAGAACAAGTTCAGACCATCACTCACATGACATCCCACATAGAGCCCAAGGTAGAGAATAAATACCGTAATACCAGTGTCAAACTTCTCATTGCAACATGTCCCAGGTGCGTGCCATCTCCAGGTTTGCAGATAAGAACCATCGAAGACTGAAGAACCATCGTCACCACATGCTGACTGATGAACCATTGCTGAAAAGATACAACTAGTAAAGATGGTTGTTTACACAAGCAAAGCAATGGTACCATTCATAAATTCACATCAGCACAGTAATATAAAGTTGATAGCATCATACATGTATTGTACATGTAATACCAAGTGTAGTACCAAATCATCAGAATTTATAAAGTTGGTTGAACAATAAAATATCATAAAACATTACATTTTGCAGTTATTTTGTAAAGTTGAAGGTACATGTAAGATTTTTCTTCTCCATCAAATCAAGTTGCCCATCACGGTTGATTGCAGCCAAACCATCTCTCTCTGAAAGGTAGGTGGAAGGAATATTGGTAATGAATTTTGCAGTGTGATCAGTACCACAAAAATCAATGTCAACATTGTATCATTGTAGAACTTTCTGATGCTGTGATCAGCAACACCAGGAAGGCATACAGATGAAAGATTGGTATGCTTCAACATCACCCCAGGTGAGATCTATTTGAAGAAATCAATAAAGATGCCAACTATCAAAATTGTTGTTGGTTGGTAGCCACTCAATTCTTAATTTCCAGCCAGCAGCACTGTACAATTTATAGTACAGCACAGTTGATACAGCCAAATCTTACCTCTCTCGGTTTATGTAAATAAAGTATAATGATAGCTCAGTTCCACACTCTCTGTCTCCTGGTAATCATCCTAAGGTTCCACCCATTTTGTAGTAGTCGTCTCAAAGGCGTAGTACCAGATCAAGCAATGCGTTTACGCGCGCTTCTGCAACCATTGCGATCAAAAACCTCCAATGGCTGCTGAGCTTACCTTGCTCGTCCTGGCTACAGTGAGGTATCAAAAATATCAACAAAAACCTCCACTAGCTGCTGAGCTTACCCTGCTCGTCCTGGCTACAGTGAAGTAAAAGCGGACCGGTCCTTTCCAACAATATCACATGTCTAAAATACATCTTCCAGGCATGGCGCTATATCTCCCTCTTCCTCACTCCTTAATCGAGCACCTTCTCTGGGAACGGCGGGTGGTTACTACATGGCCTTGTGACTACTACCAGTTCAATACTACTGTATCCATATTCCTGCAGCCCCTGCTACTGCGCCTGCAGCCCTTGCTACAGCGCCTGGAGCCCCTTGCTGCGCCTGCAGCCCTGCTACAGCGCTTGGATCACATGCTACTGCGCCTGCAGCCCCTGCTACAGCGCCTGGCTCACCTGCATCTACACAGGATTTTCTATTTAATTTGTAGTTGGGTTGTCTACCAACCTTAGGATTGCTATACCACCAGATAATGTAAGATGAGGCTGTGACTGTAGGCCATCTGGCAACACTAAAAGTATAAAAACTTTGATAAAAGTTAACATGAAGAACATTTATGCAGTTGTAAATACTTGCAATTACATCATTGCATATTAAAGATGATTGACGGGTCATTTGGTACTACTCAATTCTGAAGCTGCCTTTGTAGGCCATAATTACATCAAGGAATACAGGCACTCACATGCTCAAAAGGCTTTGAAGCATTGCAGACTCAGTTCTGACATCACAAACCTCACCATAGGCTAGCATTGGTAGCGTAGACACGGCATGGGTAGCGTAGAAACTGAAGCGGCGTAGAATCAGTATACATTACAACACCATAGGCTAACATGTAAATAGAGATGCGAAGCCACAGCACAGGTAAGCTTACCATGGAATGTCGAAATTCATGTCCAGGCTGTTCCGGACGCTCTCAGTACTCAGTAGGTCTATCATCGATGAAGAAGGTCAACTCTCCTAAGAAGCAAAGTTCATCCACACAAGCTGCCACCAAAAATTTGTAAGCGGCTGGGCATGGGGTGAATACTGAGAATCCGGAACCTGGAACGACTGGACAAAAAGACAAACTGTACTGAAATGCCATCTAAAATGGTGAACTATTCTTATTGCTAATTTCACTGGTTCTTAAAAATATTACTCATGGCGGAGCTTTCGACTGATGCCAGCTTGTCTATCAGTTTGGCAATTGAGTAATTTAGGCCAATCAGAAGTCAAATTTCTTTGTGATATAAAAATCAATAAATAAATCAGAAAAATAATAGGCTTCAAGTTCAGCCTATTTAATTAATTTTGGAAGTCACTGGCAGATTATCCACGTACTTTCCTTGATTCTTAAGTTTAGAACTGCACAATTGATAGAATAAACAGGAAGTTCCTTTTTTTTAATTCATAAAACGACGAGTGTGCCTTTAATCCGTAACACCTAAATTCAGAGCCACCATCTGCATGGCATGCATGCACGTCATAATGCAAGGCTAACCTTAGCCTTTCTTGAAGACTAGGAACTTCCCCTTTAATTATATTCTATCGTAATTAAAGATGATTAAAATGAAGCTTGATCAGTCACGTTGAACCATGATATCCAAGAGCCTAGGTAAGCTTCAACTTTCCAGGCCACCTACAGGCGCAAGGCTCAGCAGCCTAGGCCACCTAAGCTTACCGATTTATGACGATTTGTGACTGTAAAGATGCTGAAAATGGTGCAGTTCTATAGGCCTATCTTCGAGGGAGACAATTAAGCATTCATGGGAACTAAATTCACAAAGTGGAGAAAGCTAGGCTAGCCTTGAAAAAGGCTCGATGATGACAACCCACTTTACTCTGCTGACATGGCTGCATGTCGCCTGCTACATTTTGACCATCATTTTTGGCTGAAAGTTCCCATAAATTGCATTAAATGTCTTCCACATCGAAGCTGAAATTTACTGAACCAATGTCAAGGAAAGCGAGGCTACGGCAGTGAGTGGCAATCACTTCCAATGCCCGATGAGTCTCATTTCAAATCTGCTGTGACAGAGCTGACCAGGGCGTGACTGCCCTGGCAGCGTCAAACCAAAAAGTGAGCAATTTTGGCGAGCAGCCGCTTTTATAGTGAGCAATTTATCGCGAAAACACGCACAAAACGAGAGTTGAGTGAGCAGAAAAATCATTTTCCTTGCTCGCGAGCAATTTATCGTACTTTCTCGTGAGCAAGAAAACAGCACATTCTGCTCACGAGAACTCACTCACCGAAAAGGTTTCTGATTGACTGAAAAACATGAAAAACAAACGCGGCACAAACCCAGACAAGCGAGAATCCGACCATAGACATCCCCAGACGGGGTCGAGCTCCAGAATGAAAAGCGAGTTGCCAGGGCCGCAAATTTGACAGAATCTTTCCTAGATTCAGAGAATTATGCCCAAATCAACAAAGAACTGGCAACATGTAAACAAATAAAAACTTTCCCAGATCGAAAATATGCACGAAATACATCATTTTATTTAAATCAATTAATTAACGCCTAAATTCAATTCAGATTTCAATAAAAGTAATTTTGATAGTATTTCCACCTGTGCTTTGCTATAAACTTTTATTAATTTGCACCATAAAAGAATTTGGATCATGAAAATCTGGCGACCAAATCAGTGACTGGTGAGTAATACAATACTCTTCATTCAGTAAGCTTATAAAAATGCATGACCAGAACATCTAAATCGAGGACGAATCAAAATTGATCAAATTTGGTTATAAAAATCATGATAACTAGTCCAACAGAGATAGGTACGTGTAACAATACAAAAATAAGACCATAAGCCTCACACGAGCTCAAATAACCAATTTTAGAGAATGAGCGAAAATCCATTTTCGTTACAATTTATGTGAGCAACCAGTTGCTATGGCAACAACCCCATTACTGTAGGATTATAATTCAGCTTGGGGTTACGATCTGTGTTTAGGGCGAAGATTATGAGGACTTGGGATTACAAATCAACTACACATAGAGATGGTTTTAGTTAAGTTCAGATCAGGAAGCTGCCGCCACATAAAATGTAGTTTCAATCTTTTCTTGAAATTCTCTTCTATATTAAAGGTGTGTGACCGCCTCAGATTCATCTTCCTACTTTACCGCATCAAACTACTGATTTCGGTTTCAGGTGAAAGCTCCTAGTTTTCACATAACCCCAGTAAAATTTTAGGCCTGGAAGAGGTTTCATTTCAGGTAGTATGTACAAAAAACATGGCAGTTTGGTAGTTTCCACCCAAAAGTTTCTTGGAACAAGAATATTTGGGTGACGGACTTCAATGTGATGTTGAAAACATCATGTGTTACAATCTGGGCACCCACCTTTAATCCACAAACCAACAATTTCAATTTGTATGCATCTCCAAAAATGTAATCATGCAACTTCATAAAATGACTTAAAGTAACCCACTGTTCATTTAACACCTTGCTTGTATAGATCTACAAGCCCTTTAATCATATGCCTTATTTGGCTATCTTTCCACCTTCCCCATTCTGTTTCTTTCCCAACACCTTTACCCTTTTGGCAACCTGGCCTACAGGGAAATACCATGGCATGCATTCTTACTCTATCATCGCCAGATAATACAGCAAAAAAAAATCTGAAAATTAAAGCAACATATTGCCAGAGCTCCCAGGAAGACATTCCTATTTCATAAGCACCCATCAAAAATTCATCATGTGCCTTTTCTCCTGTCTCTTCATTCTTCGCATGATCAGTCAGTCACTGGCTGCGTTAACCAAAAATCTTCCTCATTCATTCATCTCCAATGGAGCATGGATAATCATTTCTTTCTTGATTTGTTGGCTCATTGAAGCAGCCGCCGGTCGTGGGAATACATCGTGAAATCGGGCATTAATGCCCCTCCAGCACTGTTTATCGTTTATTTCTGTCTTCTTGGTCTGTGTATCTGACTTGCTCAGTGTTGCGTATGATGCGATTTGCTGTGTGATGCATTTATTTCGGTTAAGTGCTTGTTAGATACAATAAACAAGCACACTTCTTAGCATCACCTGTGGAGTCCCTAGTCTACAGTAAGCTTTCAAGTGGGTTTCCAATAAACAAGCACACTTCTTAGCATCACCTGTGGAGTCCCTAGTCTACAGTAAGCTTTCAAGTGGGTTTCTTTTAACTCACACTATACTTCTATTATGGTTAAATGAATATTATATTATAGCATATGACACAGATTCTACACTGCTAAATTATAATGTTCAAATCTCTCTATTAATACTGTGTGATGTGTTCGTCTTTCTCACTATCTTTTTTCAGTCTTCTCTATCTTTTCTCGTGTTTTTCTCCCCTGCTTTCCTTTCTTTCATCCACTTCCCCCCCTGTCTCTCTTCTGCAGTCTTTATCTATTCCCTTTCCCCTCTCTCCCTCCTCTATTCCCGCTTCAGTGGCGGTGCTAAGGGGGGCCAAATATTTTTCTTGCCTCCTCACACTTTTGAGGCAAAACCCCCAAAATTATGTAAATTTCCACTTTTTGCAGCAATTTTGCGCAAAATTGGTAGATTTTGCCCTCCCCCCCAAAAAAAATCCTGGTGCCGCCACTGTCCCTTTTTCCATTCTCTTTCCCTTTTTCTGCCACTGTGTCTTTTCTCTATTCCTCTTGTATGTTTGTTTGTCTGTCTGTCTCACTCCCCATCCATGTCTACTCATCCATTTCACAATGCATAATTCATTTCTATCTATACTATGCCTTTGAGGCAAGTTTTGTTACCAATTAACACTTTCTAAGGACTGAATTATTAATTCATATTTGGAGAACTTACATGCATATTTTATAACAAAATATTAGGTTATGTGGGTTATAGGTTACAGGTATCATTTTTGTTTTGTAAGTACCTTTGGTCAAATGAACTTTGATCTTTATATGACCTCTTACACTCTGTGACATTTTCCCCATGCCTCATCCCTTTTATTTCTCTATCTGACTATTATCCTTGGCACTATTGAAATTAAAATTATAAAACATATAACCGAATATATAAAGTCCAACCTATTCTGTGCTCTTTGTTTATCCTTCCTCCCTTCCTCTGTGGCATAACTTGCAGGGGAGGCAGGCAAGCCCACTGGGATCAGAACATTCATGCACACTATCCTTTACTGTGGGAGGTAACACTTTCTGAAATGTTTTATTTCAATCAAATGGATACAGTCAAAATTCTATGTTTTATCCAAACCCAAGCGGAGAATGGATCCAAACTATATCGGCCATTGCAATTCTGATAAAAATGGGATTTCTTGATGTGTACAGTTTCCTTTAGTCTCCACATCTTGCTGTCCAGTCAAGGTCAAAGGTCTTGTTTTGTGTTTGGTACTTTTCCAATCCGACCCTGTTTGGTTACTCTTTTATGTAATTATACACAAAATTTCAGGTTGAAGTTGATTAGGATTATGATTAGGGTTATGATTACGGTTAGGGTTAGAGTTGTAAGATTAGCTTAGGTTTTCTTACACAAAATAGTAATGAAGGATTGACCCATTGTTCTGGGACATCTAGATGCACAGTACCCCAATGCTCACAATCAAATAGGCCTACTACACATGACAAAGATAAAAGTATATGCACATAGGCCTACAGCTGGTCATTGTGCTCTGTCTTTGCACAATTATCACTTGCAATCCTCCAGGCTCCATCCCCAGATGGCAAAAACATTTGAGTTGATTATTCATTTCTCATTAGCCTTCTTACAAAATTGATTACAGAACAACATTGCAGTGTATTATGGATAACTTATGTACCTGCACCATTCATTTCAAGGAATATAGAGCTGCGGCTTGTGCTGTAGATCACTCATAATCTGTGTCATTGAGTGGTCTGCTGATAGTTTGAACCATCTAATGTATTTGTGATGAGACAAAATAAATTTCAACCTTTTACTTACTGACAGAATTAAACTAAGATTGAGCAAAATATGTATCATAACAATTTAACCATAACAAGTACCTGATATATGCGCTGATCGTGCGTGCATCCCACATGGTGTGATGATGCAATTGCCCTAAGTGATATATAGGCACGGTTTCGCTGGCCAGCGAAGCCCAAGACCTGTGGCGAAGTGTCGCCGACCCAGTGCCTGGCATGCGAGGGGTCTTGGGTTTGAGTCCCACCCAGAGCAAACAACTTCTTTCTTTGTTTTCTCTCTTTATTCCTTCCTTCTTTCCTTTCCTGTCGCCAAAAAGCCCTTAGGCGGTTAGGGTTAAGGGGGCAGCACTTTAGAATGATTCAATAGACATTTAGCATTAAGCATTTTGCCACCCAAACCCTATACCTCTTAATCCTATAACCCTAAACCTAAACCTAAATCTAACCCTAATCTATATCTCTAGCCAAATTCAAAGCGTGTGGTACATTCACTGTCACACTGTATTTCTTCTGAAGTGAATTTCCTTTAAACATTGAAAATTCAAGGTGATATTTTTTGTTCATTAGCTAATTGTTTGTTTGGTCACTTTGGGGACAACAATGATGTGTTGATTAATATGACATAAATACAACGAAAGCATCTTTGGGTTTTGTGGGGTCAGTGTGTGACGTAAGTAGATTTTCCTGGTCGTGCACAATAACAAAAGTGCGGGCATTGACTCATTGTATAAAAACACAATCAAGTTCATCACAGGTGTATCATTATCAGTGTTGGGGTGAGTGGACTGAACTGAAAACACTATTACAATCAAAATTTACCATTTTATAAAATTGTACTTTTTTTAACTGTCAACTGTAAATCTTCAACATCATCTCCTATAAACTTCGAAAGGAACTTTTAAAAGGTTGACCAAAAAACAAAACAGACAATACACAAGACCAAATATTCTTGATCAAAGTTTAGTGCATGCACCACATGCTAAAATCCAAATTGCAGGCTGTCACCCTTCCAGCACCCCTCAACCTCCACTTAACTCAAAAGCACAACTGCTAACATCTTGTGCTAATGTTTTCCTCTCCTTTCAAGAACCATTTCCCCCAATCTAGTAGAAGTGAAGCAAGAGATCATCCTATGAGCAAGAAACCTCTCCAGGAGAAGTAGAAACAAGCCCACATCCATAAACATTACCCTTCCTTGTAATGTACACACAGCACTTTGCCAAAGTACCTCTTTACTCAACCTCGTCTCACTCCCGCTTCATGTATTTTCATGATCATTAATTTTGACAAAACAAGAAAATGTCACTGGTTTCTAAATACACCACTTGAGCAAACAGGTTGTTGCTGCATTAAGGTGGATAGAAGGAAGGGATTCTCTGGCGAATAAATAATGATCTTCAATCCCTTACAGTTCAAATTTTAACCTTTTATTTTCTGTAACAAGTTTTGTCACTCAAAATGGTCTACAGAAAGTTTCTGTGCTAAGAACACAATGAAGAGTTTCACTTTCATTCCATGGAAGTTACGTCACAGTAGCTTTGAAATATACAATTAGTGGTTTGGAATGAGGGCTGGGGCTAGGTGTATGAGGGTTTGTTTGTTGAACTTTGTTTGTTTTCAAAATGCTGAAAGGATTGTGAAAATCAGGTGACCTGTGTGATGGTGATTGAATCAAATATATATATTTATTGCATTATATGATGGCAATTGAGGCAAGGGACTTCATCTGTTCATTATTACTGGACAATGTTACTTAATCACCTTGTAATTTTGTGAAAAGTGGACGTTTTTCCCAACATTTGGACCTTTTTGACCAAAAAAACCTTAAAAACCTGATGTTTTCCACTTGCACATTGGGATCAATTGATCAGACCAGCCTTTTTTGCTTATCATGATTGTCCTTCATTATGTAGTTTCAGCACTCTTTTGGGGGCAAGCTAGTGGTTTGGATGTATGCCAAGCATTCAGAAGGTTGCAGGTTCGATTCCCATGTCAATGCATTCAATATAATCTGGGGTTTGCACCAGCACTTGTAAATTTCATTTGACACAAGTGTGACCATTTCAAGCCCAATGTGCATTCAATGTGCTACCTATCTATCCATATAGCTGGCTCTTGTAACCAAAACTAGCCTAAGCTGTATACAGCTACGATAGTAGGAAACATGTGCATTACAGCATCACTGTCACATGAAGGCATCAAGAGCGACAAGTAACCCAAGTCCAATGGAGGGAATCTGAGTGCAGATATCAAGCTGCACATGTACCTGCTCTAACACTAACTCCCACTAGTCTCGTTTTTCCTTGCTTTTAAGAGATTCCCCTAGTTTAGTTGCAACATATCTAATGCCTGTGTCATTGAGGTGTCTTTTACAAGTGATATGAATTGCATGGATGTTCACCACGCATTGATTACGCGGATAGTTTTTACCTCTCTTCTCGTCCCTTTTGAATGTCTAAGAATTTTGAGTTGGTAAATGTGAGGAGTTTGCATTGCAAGTGGCTGAATTAGAGGATGCTTTTTGCCACTTATGGTACATAGTTGTCAACATCAGGATAATGTTGTTTAGGCACTCGAGAAAATCTGTAACATAAGGTTTACATTTAATTTAGTGTTGCCTCTGGAATCAATCTTGATATTTTGGTTAAACATTTAAAGTAATTCAGTTACTCAGCCAAGTTGACTTTATGTTAATTAGCGTAATGACCAGGCACTACAGTTTGTCCACTCTGAAGTACAAAGTGACAACGCGCGCGTACAGCGCGTAAACAGTGCACAGTGCTGCGTCTCTGCTGCAGGTATGCGTGCCTTCAAAGTCGGAACAGTGTGTGCGTCCGCATCGGTACTTTGTACTTCAGGGTAGACTGACTGTACTGGTCAAATTATTGGCCTCTAAGAACTATTTTGATTGGTTACAAAGAGGCCTTTATCATGCATTGAGCCAGTCAGAGAGTCAGTAGGACTGAATGGGATTTAGATCAAAATTGCTAGAAAGCTCTATTTGGATTGGTTTACTCACATCAGCACAGTATTGAGTATGTACCCTTGTAAAATTCTCTGAGAGTTCCAAGTCCATCCGAGAAAAAAAGTCTTTTTCGCCACACATTAATGTCCACTCGTAACGTTCACGCTTACCTGCCAATTTCCGCACCCCCACTTCCAAAACCTTCCCTAGGCCCTGATACAGTTCCTCATATGCATGGGCGTGTCAGTATTTAACAATTTTAGCCGGTTGTACCCCCTCCCCCACATTTCAAGGTGGATTGGCACTAATGGCCATATGTGGGGAGAGCCTCGATCTGGCAGCAAACATGATGGGAATTGAACCAGTCATATAACATTGTGTAAAGTTACGTAATTCTTCCTTTCATGTCTATTACCAGTTTGAGGCTCTCACTGCATATGGCTGAACCGTGCATTGGACGAATAGGACATTTGAATACATATATTTACTTCTCATATCAAAACCGTTGGAGCAATATAACTCGGTATTTGGAAACAGGTCTCAATGTAAGATAGAAAACAACACCTAACCACACACCTTTAATACAGGTTGTTCAATGAGAGTTAAATTTTGGAACAACCTGTTTAAAAATGTTTAGCAATTGTTCTGTGTACCTGTTTGACATGATTTTTAAATATTACAATATTTTAGATTATACACAGAAAACCCAACCATTGTAATATAAGAGCTCATCATGCAAAACACATGGAGATGAAATGACGACGAGCCACCGAGGAAAGACTAAATTTTGTCGTAAACTATGTAGATTGCCTATGAAAGCTATCCATACACGGTTGCTATCGATACGTCGGCCAGCCAGTATAATATTGGTTGGACCAATGATCCCCATGCAACCTCTACACATTGATTTTCAGCTCGAGTTGTTCTTGTGGGTGAAACTCAGTCCATAGTAAACACTGACGGACCCCAATAGACATCCGCACACAACGTAGCCGCAAAATAATAACATGTACATGTCTGCAATGGAATTACACAACGCTCAAATTTGGGTCCGTTGGATTGACGATGCAGCGAGATAATGTTTGCACTAGAAAATGACGGGGAAAAGTGTGACACCTTTTCTTTACGATATCATCATATTGGAGCAGGATTACAGATAAGCCGAATGTGATGGGGAGATGTAATTATAGGACGAAGTGATGAAATTTACAAGTAAAAACCCTTATTTGAAGATTTCATTTACTTGACAATCTCCTTGAAAAGTGTATTTGTTTTTAGCTGTATTTATCTGCCCATCTCTAGAGAATTCTACCAAATTTGAAAGGAAACCACCATCAAACATACTTTATTACCATGCACAGACAGAATCATCAATGATAAAAAGTAAATTAACATGTTACACAGTGCAGGTTGACAGATTTTTTAATGTGTTTTAAAGCATACTTCATTTCTCATTCAGCAACTTGTTTTAAATAACTATCTGTTTACATAAATTTTATACACCACAACTACATATTTCCAAATAGAAATATTGCCAACATATCATCCAATGAAACAACAATTCCCACAGCTAGCAATTTAAGAGGTGTATCGAGTATCTTCAATGTGTCCACAGAAGGACATTTTTGCCCACAACCCTGGGGTGGTCATACACCCTCCGCATCCCTTAGATATATCCCTGTAAAGCCCCCTCAATGGTTCACCTGAAATTCATTAACCGTCTTTAAAAGCACAATTGTGGCCTATTTTCACAAAGCCAGGAACATGTCAGCAAACTTACCTTTGAAAATTCATCACACAGAAAATGACATTTAGAGCACAGAAAATACATAACACAAAAAAATTCATTGTTGAAAATGATTTTTTGTGTGTGTTTGTGGATGTAGTATCTTAATCATATTTTAACCCTACAAAAATATTAAATAAAAGGAAAGTTACTTACAAATAATTGCCTATACTAACTGTTGTTAATTCCCCATTTAGTGATAAGTAATTGGATAAATCTACTGTTTTATTTCTCAGAACTGCATTAACATTAATATCTAAAAGAATCCTACACATATGGTAAGATATTTTTCAAAATATACAAAAACAAATTTGTGTAATTTTCATATTTTCTTTCCTTCTAATTTTGACAGCTAAATCAAAATCTCAAAAACTAACATTTTGTCATGTTGTAGATTTTGTGGTTACAGGTCACATTATACATATTTTAATGAAAGTACTTGTAAATGCTTTCCTTTTCATTAATAGTAGAAGTCCCCTGTATTATTACAACTCAACGCCTGGCTTCCCTGCTTTTATTTTGTTCATAGCAATATCTAGTACAGAGTCTAAATGCACACCTCTCCTCACAAAAACACTTTCTCTTTAATTTGTCACGGTTCGCTACATACAATCAAGCGCTGCGATTACCGACTATTGGATAGTTTTTCAGTGGCGTGGGGACCAACTCGGCTTGTGAGTGACATGGGAGTAAACACAGGGTGAATAAGAAGAAAGGCTGAACAATAGACTTTGTTTAAAATGAGTTTCTCTCACCTCAAGTGAACTTATTTGTACAAAGTCAATTCAAGTATATTCTATATCAGTGTTGATGAAGGAGCTACAAACATTTGAGGAAATTTGTTTTTCGAATTTGGAAAATGCTACTTGCTGTTTCAAATTTAGTCTGAGTAAGCCCCTATTTGTATTCGAAATATGACATTTCAAACTTTTGCCCGTATGAGCAGATTTTTGGCAGTTGGCATATTTGATATTCTGAATTAAATTTCTCAATCAAGGCAATATGCATTTTGTTTGATTGTTTTTGTTTAGTGTTTTTGTTTCATTTTGCTTTGTTGTTATTGTTATTATTTCCAATATAAAAGTTATTTTGTGTTCCTCTCAAAATTAATTTTACTATAAAACCAAAAATAGCAACTAACGATGTGGATTTTTTTGTGAAAAATGGCCTTTAAGTACATGAAGATTAGTTCGACGTTGTTCAACCAATATTGAGAAAAACTAAAGCAATAACAGTGTTTCTATTCTTATTTTAATGTTTTTGAAAGCAGCATGAACATTTAATATCTCAGAAACCGAAAGTCCAATTTCTTGATGTTAATCAAAATGTATTTAATGAAAGAATTGCATACTGGTATTAAAGCAAAGGTATGAAAGAACTGGACACTGATTTTCCTGAATATGTGTTTTCATTTTGCTTCTTTGAATCACATGACGGCAATGAAATTTTCCCATTCTACATCAAACTTCTTTGAAAATGTGTATCCCCATATTTCAATGGAAGTCCGCAAAGCTCAATACGCTATTTTTCATACAAATGACCATCCATAGGATGTACCTGTCAATGTGTTAACAATAAGAAATGTATTTTCACTAGTTTTAATGTTCATCTGCCAAGAAATACAGATCAACTGCATCAAAAGCATTCTTAGAAATCCACAAAGCTTTTATCTGAGAAAAAGACAAAACAACAGACCTGAATCTCAAACATAGCAAACTCCATACAGACTGCGCAGCAGTATGAAATCAATATTGATCATCATGCATCCTTTCAGGGAAATTGCAATTTTGTATGTTTTATAATAAATGTCACTCACTATGTAAAATTTGCACATATTTTGGAACATTATTTGTCAAACCTTTGTAAAATATAATAAAAGCTATCTTGAAAACATCTTTTTTGGTTCACTATTTTGAATTTTTCATAGGGACCACCCAAAGAACACACAAAACTACTTAATTCTGAATTTTAAATGAAAAAAGACAAAAAATACAGTTTAAGTTAACAATTCAAAAGGGTCAAAAGTGGTACAAAGTGGTACAAGTTCAAGAGAGCACCTTTGTATTCTAATGTGCATTTTTAAACAATTAGCTTCTACAAGTTTTATTTATTGGCTATGAATATGAAAACAACCTAGATCTAATCAGTCATGAAAAATCTTATCTTCCTTTCTGCCTAGACGAACAACAGGCACAATTGTTGCTAATAATCATTAATAACACCACCGAGTAACTTAATCGGCTCAATTAAATTGAGCTGATATGGGCTCCTGAATAAATCTCACCCTGGCTGGGTAGGCCCGGCTAGTTTAGTGAAGCGAGTAAATGCTGCGGGAGGAAGAACGAAACACAAAGGCAGCACTTGCTTGTTTACGTTTAATTTTCTGCTAGCTGGGTCAGGGTGAGAAAGAGAAAATGAGATGCGAGAGAGAAATAGAGAGAGAGAGGGAGAAAGAGACATAGAGACTGAGAGAGGTGAGTGAGAAAGACAGATATATAGACAGAGAGGGCGTGGGAGTGAGGAGAGAGAGCGAGAGAGATAGAGAGCGAGAGCTAGCAAGAAAGAGAGAGAAAAAGAAAGAAAGGATGAATGCAGGTGCAGATCCATGGGGGTCAGGATCCCCCTAAATGAAGGAGAGAAATATTGAAAATAAAATAACCATAAATACACTCATCTACTCTAGGTTCCAGAATAAAAATAAGTACAGCTTGTCTGTACGCAGTGCGATAATACTCATACATATGAGGGAGGCACTTATAAGGAAGAAGAAGAAGAAGTAATGTACATTCAGTCCCAGCTTCCAAAGCACCAACCCCCTTTCCATTTCAAAAGCACCCCCTCTGCTGCTTCAATACCCTGGACCCAAATCTGGATGAATGGCATGGAGGCTGACAGAAACAGGAGTGAAGGGAAAACGGATAAGAAACAGAGACACTATAATTTTGAGAGGGCAGAAAATGTAGACAGACAGACAGACAGACAGACGCATGTCCTGGCAGGTAGAAGGGTACATAGAAACAGGATGGACAAAGGTAACCAAAAAGGGCTTGATGAGTAAGAAAGCTTACATCGGTCTTACCTGCTCTGACACTGCCTTCATGGTGTAGAACTTCTCAAATAACTGACACTACAAAATGTACATCAAATCAGAATTTGAAAGTTCATGCATTTTCCAACCTATATTGTTATATTGTAGCAAAAAACTTTCTGGTGTATTCCTTCCAAAACTTTCTGCAATGTGTCAATTCCCCTGCCTGTTTTTCCTTGAAAACAACTATTTTGTGTGGCAGCATGAATGCATTTCAAACTACTTTTTAAAGCACTGCTTCCACCTAAAATACATATTTTATCTTAATTCCTGCAAATTTCAACAATTATTTCCTGTTTCTAAATTCCGTTATTTTATGACAACTGACTAAACAAACCAGATCTACATCAACACTGACAGTTCAAATGTTACAACAATAGCTTGATGGCAACATTTATGAAAATAAATCACTTTATTTCAACTTATCATACAAAAAAATCACCTGCCATATTTAAAAAGCTTCAATGTGAAATAAAACAAACATTCCGGAAAATACGATAAACTGTAACGAAATATGAAGCAGGAGACGTACTGCAATTGATACGTCAAACAGGAAGTCAAAAGAGTATGCCTGCCCCACTTTTCTGCCAAAGTGTGTTTAACTTGGATATTCAAACTACTATCAATAGTTTAGGCAAACTAATATCAAGTACAAACTCCACTTGGCAGAGGGGTATCGGTAACCGTAGCATACAGACTCACATTGACTTTGGAGAATACCTTTCAAACATTGCACAGTATTATGTCACCTAAGATCAATCTCCAAACTTGAATGAAAGAGACGACGAAATCAGACAAATGTTTTTGTTGAGAATCCCTTGTATTTTTAATCGCAAGGGGGTAAAATATCGGCTGTGACTTGATATGATGAGAGGGTGGGGATTTTCAAACTATTTCAAACATCAGCAAGCTTTTCTGAGCGAGAAAGAGCGAGAAAACAGTGGTATCATTTGATGGTGTGCTATTTATGCAGACATTGGGCTATTCTACTTGAAATACATACACCCCTTATCATGCTTATGATCTGAATCTCCCACAGAGGAGTATGGTTTTCAAATTGAGTCACTCATTCAGATAACCCCAGTTGAAATTCACACTCCCTGTGTAGAAGATTAAGGTCATGTCTTCCATAGGGGGCATATGTATTTCAAGTAGAATAGCCGATTCAGCTAAACCGTCCCAAGCTTTGTACACACACACAGACAATGCAGTGGGGGTAACCAGACCCTCCTCTCTTGTAAAACAACACCCTTCGCTCAAAGACGATCTGAAAACCCACACCGCACAAGTCGGGTGCCGGGTCTTCGATTGACACTCTTCTTGACCTCATGTAACAAACCTTGGCTTCATGTTTGAAATTGACCTCCCAAAAGAAAAACAAGCAAAAGTATCAAAAATCGCCACCAAAATGAAATTCCAATAACACTGTGGACTGTATCTAATTGCAAACCCAAGCAAAGGAATCCACAAAGTTTACGCTCTGGACCATTTTTCTTCATTATTTATATGAGGAGGAGGAAGGCTCCAACCAGCAGAGCATGACTGGAAGAGAATGAGCCATAGTTTGCTTGCGTTTAGGTTGAAAGTGTACACAAAGTAAACAGACTTTGTCTTGACTCTTGAGAATCTGATCCTTTGGAGGAATCACATAGGAATGTAAACCCCCATTGTATGTTGTGTACTAAACTAACCAATATTGTTTCAACCAATATAGACAAACTATAAAACAGTTTACAAGTTCAATGTGGGAATTTGATGCAAGTAATCAGAACATTTTATTTCATAACACAAGTTTTTGAGCAAGTTCACTTCACTGACTATTTAGAGAATAACGATAGGAATTTTTATTTTGCCTATCCTCTATCGTGTGATAGATTTGACAGGCAGGTCCAATATTTTGAGTAGTGGATGCCGGCGCAGCCGTATCCACTACGATAAAAATATTGGACCTGCCTGTCGCTCATCATAGGTAGAGGATAGGCAAAATAAAAATTCCTATCGCTTATTCTCATTCTTAGTCACTTAAATATTATTTTAATAACTGTAAACAATTTTTTTTAAAAGCAAAAAACTAAGTTACCGTCATAAAACTCCCCTCATTATAAAATGAACGAAACTTGTTTACAACTTCACGTATTCTGTTGCGCGTAATGCTAGCGCGTCGCGTATTCCGCACTAGTCTCACGCATTACAGCGCAATACATACGCCGCACCTCTACAAGCGTGTAAGGCATTATCAAGACGCATGATGACGTGGGGTCGTCTACGGCCTGATAAACGGCACCCGAAATCTTGCGATTGTCCAATCAAAAATGTGTCTACGAACTAGACCACTCCCACTGACTAAGAATTATATATAAGTATTACCTCCACTGACGGTCGGCAGAGGACAGAAACTTTTGAGTAGGGTGAAATAAACCTATAATGAGTTTCGATAGTGGTTACTTAACCCTAACGCCCAAAGGGCTTTTTGGAGACTGAAGGGAAAGAAGGGAGGAATAAAGAGAGAAAACAAACAAAGAAGTTGTTTGCTCTGGGTGGGATTCGAACCCCAGACCCCTCACATGCCAAGCACTAGGCCGCTGACACTTAGACACAGATCTTATGCTGACCGGACCAACAAAAGCGTGCCTATATATCACTTAGGGTGATTGCATCATCACGTCCCGTGGGATGCACTCAAGCACAGTGAAGTTGTTTGTAGTACTCAAGCCGGTTAGGGTTAGTGTTAGTCCGAATCACTGTCAGTCCGAACCACCACTAGTTCGAATTTTTAGGGTTAGGGTTAGTGTTAGGTTTAGGGTTAGAGTTGGGGTTAGGGTTAGGGTTAGGGTCAATGCGTAACCTTAAACCGTATCCCAAACTCTGGGATCAGGACTCAACCAATAAGTTTTAAGAGCAAGAAAAAAATATGCTGCCAGTAAGAAGCTCAACCTGTGATATGTTTAACTACAATAAATCAAAATTGAAGCAGTATTGGCATAAAACATGTCTACAAATTACTATAAATGTGTCTTTACTAAGTCGGGGAAGTACTTTGCCAACATTCAAAATTTGGATATCCTTTTTCAAGAACTTTTGCTACATCAAGGAACTATTCAACTGTACTCATGTTGTGAGGTATTAACCCCCTGAACACTACTGATCATCTAACAGCATTTCTGATTGGTTGATAACTTGAAATGCTCATTTCAATTGCCAATTATGATAAGGCTTTGAACTATTTATGGTCAAACTTGCATTTGCAGATGATCTTATTAATACCCTCCTTGATTGGTTCAAAATTAGACACAATAATCATTTTGGCCAATCGGCAGGTAGTTCTCATGGGGTTAAACTAATGGTTACATGATGAAAACTGAAGGCAAACAGATGAGGCAGGAGGATATGATGAATCCAAAGCCAGCCATGATTGTGCACATTTCTTTTGTTTTATATGACATTTGTTAAGATCCAGACCAATATCAATGCATGTCCATACAACAAATTTGAAGATTCACTCAGTCCTTGATCTGTAAAAATTTGAAGGGTGCTCTTCAGAAAGAGCGCACATAGCAATATATCTTGGTACGATGGACTGTCTTTGATACTCAAATATTGGTGGCCAGAATCTTCCATATCTTTGAATGCTACTAATTTTTAATATTTATCCACAGAGAAGAAAAGTTATCAATAGAAACTCTTACAATAATATTACAAAGTTACATAAAAAGACAAACGTTTACTGCATGCAAAATCCGGTCATGTTTGCTGCCTATCCATTCAAATATACAGGAAGATCACTGAAGATCACTTTGCAGACTCCCTGTCTAGGATCTGTAATGTCAACACCAATGTGTACCATGTGATCAATGCTATAAAAGGACCTTTTCCGCATATCCCATCATGCTCTATTCTAGGGTGCCATGTCCTCTCTTCTACATGTTTTGTGAAGTTCAACATTAAAATACTGATGTGAGAATATTGCTGATAGAAGTACTCACTGGAATGTTGCTTTGTGAGATATAGGCTAGGTATATAGGGCCTATGGTCTATACCAAAAAGATTGAACCCAAACAGTCTCCACCATGTTTTTGCGTCACTCATAAAGGAACAAATTATTGTACCTCTGGATATTTTGCCATGTATAGCTGCATGTAAATGACTTAAGTATGTGTTCATTTGCAGTATGTGCATAAAACTTTGTAATGTTCAAGCTTAAAGATGCAAATTATCATTCAATTTCAGGCTTTGCTGATAAATGCTAGTACACTATTTTAGTCTCCATCTTGGCAAACTTTGGTGGATCTACCATAGTGTTTTGCACAGGGCAATTCTGAGTTGATTCTCTTTGGGTCTGGTCTCCTTGGTCTATAGAGAGTTTTAACCATTTGATTCTTTACACATTATTAGATGTATATTTCAAGTTAAAATCTCTTAGTGACAAAAAGTTTTTTAAAATGGTATATCTGCTTTCAGTGGTAGCACCAGGATTTTTCCTGTGGGCTGGAGGAAGGGGGGGGGGGGAAAGTGAATTTCGGGGGGAGGGGGTATATTTTGGGCAAAATTGCTGCAAAAAGTGGAAATTTTTGTACTTTGGGGTTTTTTATTGGGGAGGCCAGAGTTCTGATGGGGAAATTTGCCCCCCTCCCCCATGTCCCAGCGGCACCGCCACTGTCTGCAGTACATTGTGTGGGCGACATGACATGGCACACATCAATACTGAAACACTATTGAAACAAACAAGTGCTGTGTCAAACTACAAAACAATAACAGTAATTTGAATATTGGAAAACCTTTGGTAAACCACAACTCTTGATCTGATAAGGAACAGAAAAGAAGTAAAAAATGCAAATATTTGATTTCCACCTGTACTTGCAAGTCCGAGATTACATCAACAAGAGAAATCGTCTTAGGGCTGACCTCTATCTTGGCAACTCTAAATCCTGGCTCGCTTTCCTCCTATTTCGCATCATTCAGATGTACAAAAAAGGCAAAGTGAGCAAACATCATTTTTAATCTTTGCCAGGTCGTCTCTATAGAATTGTTGGTGATCTATGCCTCTTACAGGAAGGAAGGGTAGGCTATAAGGGACGGGCAATTGAAATGAGGAATAAAGCCGCACAAATCCTGTCGCCACGACCGTCTCATTCTCTGCCACCTGTCCCCGACTAGGGTATTATGAAATCGTACGAAGCAGTATGCATGGAGCAGGATTACCATCATTCCAAAGACATGTGCAGCATGCTTTAGTCCAAATCCTACAAGATGCTGCCTATCTACAATACATCGTGAAATCTGGCCTCATGTTGATAATAAATTGTATTATCTTTTATACCACAAGAGAGCGTGAAAAGAAAAAGATAGAGATGTGATGAAGAAAAAAAAAGGCTATAAACTTATGAAACTAGCAATAATATTATTAGCAGTGAGTCACGTTGTTGCAGCACAGACTGACAATACTAGCAAGCTGCAGCTCGACTGACCACGCGACACAGACCCACAGCAAGACTGGCACCACTAGCTTGATGGCGGAGAAATAGTAGCCGGTAAAAGGCCTCAAGGCAAGCTTGGCACAGCTCTAGCGAGTCGTGTTGTACAGCTGGAAAGGGACGAGGGAAAGCCAAGGGGGTAGGATTGACCCAGGTGACAAGAAGAGCTACCCCTGTCAGAATTCTCCTCCTACTAATAATCAACAGCTCATCTCTTACTTCAGGCAAAATTTGGTACAATTTAGAGACACAAGAAAAAAACGTGGAAAAGGGTCCATAACCATAAATCCACTGCTTCTATTTTTTAGATTGCAGAAATTCTTACGTCCAAATCCAATGTGCGTCATTTATAATTAATGGCAAGCGTCTGCTCTAGGCTCGTACACAAGCTAGTAAATTGAGAATTGCAACTTTGCAAAGAAATAGGTCATTGCTTAAGATGGGGAGTTCAAAGTAATGCAATCAAAAATAAAATTCAAATTACATCACCCAGTCTTGATGTATTTTGCACTTCTTACTATCTACTCTATTTCTTGATAACGTAGGTTTCTTCTTTTTGCTGTTTCGTTCACAGTAACTTATCTCAGGTATATGCTCTACTTACATATTCAGAAGAATACTCTGTCATTTGGTGATTTGTTCAGTTCTGCTCAGTTTTACCGTAAAACAAAAAAGTTGTCAACTTGTCACATTGTCAAAACATAGTAAGTCTAACAAAAGTGTACAATTTAAAAAAAGATTAAGGATTTGCTCAACAACTTGATGACAAAACAAGCTAAAATGTTCTGATATTTCCTACAATATCATAAGCAGTATCAAAATGATTATTCTCAACACAAGAGTAATTTTCAAGAAAATTTACAAACTACAAAATCAATTTCATTTGTAATGAAATTTATAGTATTTGAAGTAAAATATAAGTTGTACTTCATCTGTTGATTTTGTTGGAATTTGCTGTTGCATTTTGGAGATATTGTCCTTTCTATGATGGAAGGTGATAGCGCAAATTTTACAGACAATACTAAATAATTAGTTCACTGCTTGCAAGATGTATTACTTGACTGCTTCCACTGTGCCAAGCAAAGTCAGTAATTTTTGTACTTTGTGGTTATGATTTTGTCTTCATTTGTTCAAAATGTATACTGTAAAATTTTTTTTAAACAATATTTATTTGTATCAAATTGCATCATACGCCACTAAGCCGTGAAAAGGAATTTCTTAAAAAGCTTTAGATATCTTCAAATATAACTATTCTCATAAGTTAATATTCTTATTAAACCTGACATTCTTAGCAATTAGAACATTTAAACAAAATAGTCAACAAATTTCACTGACAACATGAATATAAAATCCTCAACATTTGAAAACAGTCGAAGATCAACCATTTTGATACACCCTGTATGTCTAAATTTTATTAAATGATCATGACACATAAAAGACAAAAACATTTAAAAAAAAACCAAAAACTAGAAACGTCGCGGTTTTCGACGCAAGGCATCAAATGGGATGCCTCCACCATGGGGCGACTTAAATTTAAATGTGTACAAATTCATTTTTAGTAATTTGACCTCCAATGACCCCTGGGTGACTCCAAAATGACATGCCAAAAATTTGGCTCTAAATGTTGACTGTACCCACCAAGTTTCATGCCCATACGACCAATTTGATTAATTTGACCTTATATGACCCCTGGGTGACCCTAAAATGACCTTCTAAAAATTGGCTCTAAATGTTGACTGTATCTAGGCTACCAAGTTTCAGACCCATACAACCAATTTTATTAATTTGACCTTAGATGACCCCTGGTGACCCTGGATGACCCCAAAATGACCTTCCAAAAATTGACTCTAAATGTTGACTGTACCCACCAAGTTTCATGCCCATAAGACAATTTTTAGTAATTTGACCTTAGATGACCCCTTGAGCCCGCAAAATGGCCTTCCAAAATGTGGCGCTAAATGTTGACTGTACCCACCACGTTTCATGCCCATACAACAGTTTTTAGTAATTTGACCTTAAATGACCTTTGACCTCAGTGTATGACCTTGAACCCCACCCAAAAAAAAGTAGCCAGAGTTTTTGACCATGACCCATCTATCCTGAAAATTTGAAGTCAATCGCCCATCCATGTCCGAGATACAGCCTCCGGACGGACGGACTTAGTAATTTGACCTTAAATGACCTTTGACCTCAGTATATGACCTTAAACCCCACCCAAAAAAAAAAGTAGCCAGAGTTTTTGACCATGACCCACCTATCCTGAAAATTTGAAGTCAATCCGCCCATCCATGCCCGAGATACAGCCTCCGGACGGACGGAAGCTCGGAAGCACGGAAGCTCGGACATTGCAAAAACAGTATGCCTCGCGGTGGAGGCATAAAAACAACTATCCACATGAAAGTACATTCTGGAAATTAAAAAGAACTAGAGCTGCTGTGGAGCCACTAATATCAGGCAATGGCTTCTGCATTCGATGACCTCTGCATGACCTTCGACATGAACCTTTACAATTAATTTATTACTCTAGTTTTCTGATTATGCATACCAAAGAGGGTAATCTGACCTGATGACTTCTGGATGACATTTGACCCCAATGACTTCTGTTGGCCTCCAGATCACCCTTGACCTTAAGTATTACAAACATGCTACCTTTAAACCACTGTCTCTTCTGAACAAATAGTGAACAACATAATAGTCATTAAAGGTAGTTGTTACAAATGATCCCAGATGACCTATGGATGACCTTTGACCTTCTCAGATATAAACAATAAATTACACTCATGCCTGCAATTCTTCAAATATTTGACTCTCCAGCTGTATATCACTCTTGTATTAAGCTTGGGTCAGTGGTTCTTCCCCGGGGGGGGGGGGGGGGGCACTTCCATTGTGGCCTGTACACCATCCGCAACAATCAACTTTTGAAAAGCACCCTAAACAAGGATTTAACCCTTGGCTAAAACGATACCCTAAACAGGGATTTTATTCCTTGCATCAAATTTCATACCCTAAATTTCATTTCCGCAGATTAGCCATTGCAATTTTGATACCCTTTTTTCCAATTTTTCATGTTTTTGACACCCTAAACACGTTACGCGCGTATCGTGCATATCCACGAAAAACTACCCTTTTTACGCGTTTTCATTATCGCGGATGGTGTACAGGCCACAATGGGAGTGACCCCCCTGGTGATCACAACATAAAATTTATACAGTAGAAGTAGCATTTATAAGATTTTCACAAAATGACCCCTAATAACAACTGCATGACCTCTGACCCCTACTTATGAAGCTTAGGCCAGCGTGGGGTATCCTGAACAAGTTGCATGGCCATAGGATGTAATTTAGAGGAGTAACATTTTGAAGATGTTCACAAAATAAACCTTTATGCTTTGACCCCTTCCTGTGTATAACTTATAAGTGTGGCCAAGTTTCATTGAAATTGGCCCAAGCGTCTGGTACTATAGGCAAAATATCTAATTCTCGATCATGAGAGGATGTAACTTTTGCGTACTGTTACGTCAGTGTACTTTTCGTGGAACAACACGATCACACGACCGTAGACTGTGATTGGTCAATTCTCAAAAGATATACTTATGCCCAACTTGCATGTGGTCTTTGCGTAGAATATGCTTGTCGCAAATATATGTACGTAGGCCTACCCAAGTTGGCTCTAGTAGCACTTTTTAAAAGTGTTGCTAAGATTCAGAAGGAACAGAATTTACAGCTCAACAATATATCAATTGGCTTACTTGTTTGTTTGTTTAAACGGTCGCTCCGTGTGGAGACACGCTTGGGCCCTGATGGGACCAGGCTTAAGCAAAATGCTCACGCCAGGCTAAAAAGCCTATATAGCATGCTGGCCTGTATGGAAAGAGAAGTGAGAAATGATTTGAAGACAAAGAAAGAGGAAAAGAAGACCACTCCCAACAATCAAGTTAAAGTTGACTGTTATTATAAAGAAAGAGAGAAACCTCACCCACAGCTCCAAACTTTGCAGATGTGAGATTCCCATACTTAAAAATCAGACAATAAAAATAATGACCAAAACATCGCTAATATCACATTTTTAGGAAAAAACTAGGACCACTACTTCATGACCCAAAACTTCATCAAATCATATTTCTTCACTGAAAAAACAGACATGATGACTCATGAAGTGTTTCATTCAGCCAAAGATAATATTTTAGCATTCACTTGAAAATCAAACTCCATATTTTAATAATAATCATGATGCTGCGTGATTCTGACTATATCGAGATGGTAATGCCCTCGGAACCTATTCACATAACACTCACAATTGCAGCAATTTGAGCACCCTTTCTTGGGTGCATCATTGCTTCATTTTATTGCCAAATGCAAACTATTCAAGGGTTCCTGCTATATTACAACCATTTCTGCCTTTCTTGAATAATTATGTTCACAAATATGAACCATTATTACTGACCAAATTATCTGAACTTTGTAAAATTTAAAAAAAAAGAAGACAAAAGTTTGTCTATGTTTGTCAAATGCTAAAACTATGTAAAAAAGACTGAGAAAATTGAATTTATGAACTTTGCAATATATAAGACTTTATATGCAAGACTTCATTAAGAAAATACACACCAACAAATTAAATTACCAATTAACCAATTATAAACTATATACTCATCAAGCAGCAATTTATCACACATGAATGATAATGAACATAAGTTGGGCTATTCCAGTTGAAATCCATATATACCCCTATGGAAGACATGACACAGGGTGTATATTTCAGATAAAGTTACCCATTCAGGTAACCGGTAAAACCCCATTTGAAATTCACACTCCCTGTGTGGAAGATTACCATGTCTTCCTTATAGGGGTGTATGAATTTTAACTGAAATAGCCTAAATATTTTTTTTTGGGGGGGGGGGGAACATTCTCAAAATCTAGCATTTAACGAGTGGAAGCACTCTTTTCCATGCATGTTAGATTTTGGCATTACACAATACACCTGCGTGGAAACAATAGCATAGTTATGTTGAAAGGTGATATGACTTGCCTTATTATAGGCTCCTCGCTCATAAACTTGTTCAGAATTTTCCTTCCTATACATTTTAAACAAATTCACAAGCATATCTTCAAATTCCCAAAATTGAATATTATTTAGTGACATTATGTTGGGAACTTTTGAAAATCCTTGAAATAAGAGTCATCAAGATCATTCACTGTGGTTGAGAAGCATCAGTACAAAGCACAACGAACAAGGATGAGGGGACTTACAAACTCAACACACAATGTATGATCACGTTCATTTCACATTTGCAACCAGAAAGTGTATAAAGTCATAAAACCAGCTGTGTTGCCAAAAATTACATCTAGAAACACTAGACCAGAGTGAACAAGTTTCCTGACCAGAATTGAATCCCTAATGAGTGTACCAAAATACTTCAATCTTTCTTTAAAAGAACCCTTTTCTGTAAACTTTGGCCCACAAAAAATAAAAAAATAAAACCTGTAGAGAATGCACTATCAACCACAGATAGGCATTGGTCAATTTGACCTAGGATGACCTTTGACCTTAATATATATATACATGATATAAAACAGTCTTGAAAATAAATGGTCAGTCTTTTACCAATCCTAAATTTAATCTAAAGATGTTGCCAATTAATTAATCTACAGATGTCGCCGATTAAAATTGGACTTTTTTTTTCAAAGTCATTATCACTGCAAGTTGCCACTGCCGGGAATTGAACCCCGGACCTCATGCACTGCAGGCATTTACCCTAACCATTAGGCAATGACAATATTAAGTTCTGGTAAAGATTCTGTACACCCCATTCCTGAGACGAATAGGTATATTCGCCTCAGCCCCATTCAATATTGATATATTTTCTTTTAACTTGGTAGTAATTACAGACAACTAAATAGAAACACTTACAATGTATTTAGCAATATTTTGAAGCTTTTTGAAAGTAAGTGCA
The DNA here is from genome assembly GCF_039555335.1 of Amphiura filiformis. Taxonomy (NCBI): domain Eukaryota; kingdom Metazoa; phylum Echinodermata; class Ophiuroidea; order Amphilepidida; family Amphiuridae; genus Amphiura; species Amphiura filiformis. The sequence goes on along the minus strand of NC_092644.1, from coordinate 60,343,493 downwards.
TTTTCATTTATCATGGGATATACTTATGACATCATAACTCATGGATTTGAGTAACTATTTAATGATAAGTAATAATTAGCATGCAGGAAGACTTGAGGAAGAAGAGAAAACAAATACACCATGCAGTCACCGACCTTAGATGCAGAAAGGCCACTAAGCTGTTGGCAATCCCTGTATCTCTGGTCACATTTAAGCGGATCCACCCATGGCGACGACGTAAGACCTCCAAAAAAAATATGCTCTCCGGACAGAAAGGGAAACTTGTACATGGCACCGTACCCGGCCAGCAGGCTTAAATCACATCAGAAAATGTTGAATTTGGGCATCCACTATGTAGACAGAGCGCCACAACTATGTGTTCACTCAACTCTTATAGGGTATACTTATGAGCCTCGAGATGCAGCCTGTGCCGTCTAGCTTCATATGCTTATGTTAGTAGACCTCTCTTTTTTCTACTTTTTTTCTTCTTTTTTATATCTAAGGGAAGAGGAGAACACAACTCATCATTATCATGTCCCTGATTTGTGCGTGCATTCAGGCATTCCAAAATGGGGCCAAAAGATTGGGTGTCACTCAAATTTATCGAGCCATTTCTAGTTGCACAGAACCCCCTTCCTGGTCTGGCCCACTGCAAGTCGTGATGTAGTCAACCGCCTTAGGCAAATTAGGGTCTCGGGTGGCAGTCAAAGGCGGCCACTTTGGGGCTTTTCAACTTGGCTGACATGAAATGTTCGTTTCACCATGGTAAGATAGCAAAACAGCCTGGAGTACGGCACTAAGACACTCTACACCGATTCGCCACTGCACTTTTGGCTTTTGTCCTGAACGGGAGCGTACAAGATAAATCCACTCAATGTCTGTCCTCCATCACGGCATCCTGACTTCTACTGAGCTAAGAAAAATGATGGCCGAGCAGAGCATTACTAGTAATTGCTAACTGTGCCATTTCCTGTTGGCTGAGCGTCGATTACTACTCCATCCAAACCCCTATGTACAAGACGCTAATGGTTCTTAACACCGATTATGAATTAACTGGCTCATACCACACACAAAAACGTACCTCTTGATCAAAATTAATTCATATCACAACTATTGTGTGTGTACCGCATGGCCGCAGCCAAATTCACAATGATAACGGTCCTGGTCCGTGATGAAGATTAATAACCGACTAAATAGACATCAACACACCAACAATGAAGCTGATTTGAGTACCACAAGTTTAAAAGTTCACTTTTTTCATCTCTATTATACCAATGCCAATACATATTTTTTGATCTATCCATCAATTTTCTTCTGCATTGGGCCAGACATGACAACAATCACATATATCCCACAATGCTTTGTGAAAACCAGTCAAAACAACACAATTTCATAGCAACAAGCCCTTTGTCAAATGTAAGCCCAAAGCATGCTGGGATTGATATATATTTGTCACTGTGATGTGAAAAAAGGAAGAGGTATCATCTTTGCTAACGTTAATTGCTTCAGCAGACCCGTATGATGGGAATAGCATAACTTTTAATGTTTTGTTTTAGCACATGGTGTGATATTGATTATGATGTTATGCAACACCTGACCTATGTTTGCAAAACATACACTTTAGGCCTATATAAAAGTACAAATGTGAAGGATATTTAAGTGCAGGGCATTTATTTTAGTAGTGAAGGATTCCAATTTTTCTTCAGAACTATAACTATGTTTAATTTTGCCAGATATTACAGAACCAACTGGTTCATTAGTGGGTAGTGTTGTTTGAGTTTTCACCTGATCTCACCTGAATCTTCTGACGGGCTTCTGACCCTGAAGAGAAGTAAATTAATGACTTTATGTGCCCACCGTGAACTGAGATGCTCAGATTGGCATTTCTCATTGTTTGCCTATTATTCCAATGGGCCATTCCAGTTGAAATCTATGTGTTCCATAGGGGGTGTATGGATTTCAAATGGACTCGCCCATTTGGTTCTGAAATATCTGGCAAATAAACCTGAGACTATTTCTTGATTTATATAAATATGTTGGTGCTTACCCACCCAATCACCCCATCCCCAAACACTTTGGCCCAGGTTGGTTGGAATGTGTAAAATAATTGCTTTTCCTACTTTCCTCGCAATTTTGATCACAGAGTCAAAGCATTGTTAAAATTATGTTCTGACATTATGGTACAAAATTGTTATTAGCATCAGGTTCAGATTTCTGATACAAACCCTCAAAATATTAAGAAATTTCTTACCTTTTGGTGATGTTAAAGTGTATAGTCATCAACGCATCAATATTGGTCACAAACAGGACATGTAGAGAAAAGAAAAGAAACAAAAAAGAAACATAGTTAGAATTTATTATCAAATTACTTGGATACTTTCAGATATAAGTGCTTAACATAGTAATGCCCAAAAATACCACAAAATCTTAAAAGGAAAACCAATCCCATGTAATGCCATGATGCAATCACCCTAAGTCATATAAGCATGGAATCGGGCCGGGCCTGGGAAACTGGCCTGTGGCTACCGGTCCCTGATCTTCCTTGGCAAGTGAGGGGTCCCAGGTTCAATTCCCAGGTGTACCAAGCGACTTCTTTGTTCATCTTCTCTCCTTTTTCATTCCTTCTTTACCTTCTGATAGCAAGAAACCATGAGCCATGTTAGGGTTAAGTTGGTATAGCAATCACAATTGAATTTGCCCCCCCCCCAAAAAAAAATTCCTGGTGCCGCCACTGTGTAAGGGATATGATAGTATCACCCCTTTTTATCTTGCTCTTTTCATCCTTTTTATCTTTGACAATTTCATCATCCCAGAAAACAAAACAAAAAGTCTGGGTTTTTAAAATATAAAATTGGAAACTCGCAAATGTATTCCGATCTGATAAAACTATTCAGTAGCACTTTACTACTCAGCAAACTGATACTCTCTATGTATAATACACCTCTTATACTCAAATACCTCAAATAGTAATTCAATCAAAAACCTGGTCTATACAGAGTCAGCCGACAAGGGCAACGCTTTTATGTGTCAAAATTCCGCACTGTCCATTGCACTTAATACCCTTTGATTTAACATTTTGTCCGCTTTCTGATAGCCGGTCAAGAAAGAAAGCCGATAGTACACAACAACCCTTGACCAGTAAGTAACGCAGCCAATACTCTACTTAACCTCGTTATTGTTCACTGAAAAATTCAAAAATCTGACCGCACAAGATCACTTACTTTGAAACTGATCCAATAATTCCCCCTTTTTCAAACTCTTCAGTTCCACAACAATTCAAATTTACATCAAACAAGCAGTGTACATTAGGTAAATGGGCTGATCCACTTAAAGTCTTCACTCCCACAGGAAGATTTTGGAAATATCTTCCACAGAGGGAGTATGAATTCAAATGGAATCAGCACATTAGCTAACTTTTATTTGAAAATCATCCTCCCTCTGTGTAAGATTCATGTTGAATCTTTCTCAGAGGGAGTATGAAATTCAAATGGAGCTGCCTAATGTGTTCATTCCATTTCAATTCATACACCCTCTGAGGAAGATATTTTCAAAATCTTCCATTGGGAATGAAGACTTTAGATGGATTAGCCCAAGAGCAAGGCTGCTCTAATTCAAAATTGGGATGAGATGAGGGGAAACCCCCTATATAGCCAATATGAAATTGTATTATCAATTTTCAATCATGGACGATATAGAATTACAAAACATAAATAACATCTATATAAACTTCAGGTATTATAGATATCGGGTGTAACTACTATCATGACTATTCAATTGTCAAGGTTGAAATTGTGTGTAATTTTTGAACATTTTGAATGAGAAATGACTGAACAGTGGATAAAACATGTGACCCATTACAGCAAAAGGTAGCTTCTAAGGTAATATTTCGGATTTGGCAGGCAATGAAATATGTTTTTAAATGATACCATCCTTGTTTCCAGAGTGGTTTCAATTTTCAAGATATGAAGAAAAACAAATGAATTTTCTTATTATTTTATATACATTTCTGCATTTTAATCACCAATATCTCAGAATAGTATGGCTGACTTAAGGTGTCTTTTGCTCCTCTAAGGGGTCACATTATATGCAAATTATCAAGCAAAATGAAAACAGGTAGCTACAATTGATTTTGTCTGAGATTTATGAACAAAAGGAGAACCCAGATTCTTATGAACTCCATTTTCAGCAACTTGATAATCTACAGATTTTCATAACTCAAGAACCACAATACCTAACATAAATAAACCTTCACTTTCTTCCACTTGCACGTTAAGCAAATAGATGCACAAACCAGGCCTCTACAAAAACCTACTGATGCATGTGAGTAATGATGAAGATGTTGATCTTCAGCAGATCCAGGAGAGAGTTGTGAGCTCAAGAAAATTCTAATAATTAATGTATTAAAAAAAACCCTATTAATGTGGCATTGGTCAAATTGGATTTATTCAATTTCTGATAGAACTGAAATTTATTGTTGTACAAAACAAAAAGTTTTTCATAACTACGATGCAACTGTGCTCGTCATAATTTTTAAGTAGTTTGACTGCAGTGAAGTCAACCACAACAAACCAAAAGGTAGTCAGATTGTAAGACTTGGTAAAAAGTCTAAGCGTCCACAATTTTTATACATTATTTCCAAGTGGATAGAAGTTGCATGACTATGCTCTTATGAAGTCCATCTACAATAGTGATGGGCAAAGAGGTAGCTTTTTACAGAAGGAAATCAGGCATCCCTCATAGCCCTCTTCAGACCCATCCATTTTGCACAAACGGTTCTGGTTACAAGGCTGGAGTGCATTGGAGAGCCTATGGAAATGGTATCGTACAGAGCCATCAACATGCTCATGTAATGGATCTGCACCATGATCGCCCCGGCCGGTGCCAGCAGAGACTCTTGCCGACGATCCGTCCGCCACGACGGCACAGCTCTGACGTGCCCAGACGCACAATGGTAAATATTGAAAAAGAACACCTCCATCAAGTCAAAACCCCCCTATTGGATACAACAGCTCAGCAAATCTAGACTATCCACATTTTACATGGTTTGATTTTCCAATTCCCAAGTAATCGAACAGCTTTCATGTTGAATTTGTCGTAACCAACAACAATTCGGTAACACTAGAACAGTGGACCACGAATAAACACACACTGGAGAAGAACTTGATACACAAATGCATACAAGACACATAATATTACACAAATTCCTCACCCACTTCATGAATATTTGACTTTGGACTGGTATACGAACATGATATACCAGTGCATACAAAAAATATGAAGCCTGCTACAAAATAGGCAGTATACACTGCGTCTAAGTTACAAATCGGTGTTGCGATTACTACAAGTATACAATCTCACTATGCAATATCAAGTATTTTCTGATGAATATTTAAGTTATTTCCCTTGTTTTATGTGGGTAGATGTAATAATATTCCACTTTATTATTTCTTTTATTTATTGCAAATTCACCCTTTGTCTTCTGACAAATCAACATTCAAATTTAAAAGATGATTTTCAATTTGGTAAAATTACACCGTCACTAAATGGTCATTTTGATGCCACTTGAAATAAACTTGTGTAACATAATATTTCCCTTAATAAACTCCACCTGTTCTTCAATTTCAGCGGGCATTTAGCATATGTCTATCATGCACTTCACTGCAACTTTCTTGTATTTATTTCAAAAATTCAATGTAAATTTCACATTAAAAGAAACAAAATGCAATCGGAGATATATGCAGACAGACACACAAAGACAGACAGACAGACAGAGAAAGAGAGTGTGAGGAAAGGGACAGTAAGAAGAGAGAGACAGTGACAGACAGACAGACAGAGAAAGAGAGTGTGAGGAAAGGGACAGTAAGAAGAGAGAGACAGTGACAGACAGACAGACAGACAGAGAAAGAGAGTGTGAGGAAAGGGACAGTAAGAAGAGAGAGAGACAAAGACAGACAGACAGACAGAGAAAAAGAGTGTGAGGAAAGGGACATGTAGAGACAATGCGAGGGAACAGGTACAAAAGAAAGATGGAACATAAATGACCAAGTTGAGCAACTAAAATAAACCCCGACATAAACATCAACTCAAGCAAAACAAGAAATCTGAAGAAATCCATACAACTGCATTATTTTTCCGAAACCGCTGAAGACAAACATACTTTATGTCAATTTTGAAATCATCTCAACTTTGTAACGAGTGTTTATAGTGCACTGAAATGGGTAATTACGGAATTCAAAGTCTGCACTCAAGTGCAAAGGAAACAGAAATTTGATTCCCACACAAACTGCATAGAATAATACTATTCCCACTACCAAAGGGCACACATTAAACTTTGGGGAACGCATTATTATTAGGACCTGATCTAAAGTCCCATCCTTTTGCTTTGTAATAAAACAAACTTGCGCATAATTTGCTCATTGTCAATGGCAATAATTCTCATCACCTCAGTTGCTCTTCAATAATATTGTAACTCCTTCGAATACCAGAACTGCAGTGAAAAAAATAACTGCTTTATTTATTTTTGGTGAATGGGATGTCCAAAATATGAGAATGATCACTTTCTGTAATTAATCCTATGGAAAGAAAACATTTCTGCAGCTAGTTTAGGTATTTCTGTAGAATGCAATGATCACTCAGACATTTTCAAGTAACTCAAAAAAGGTGTAGCTTCTTTTTTTTTTTTGGGGGGTGCAGGGGCAATGGTGTATTTTCCACACAGATCTAAGGTTAAAACAACCCCATTTTAACCTGGGTCATTGACATGAAACAAGTTATTACTTGTTTGGCAGGACATGCCATCATTTTCAAGTGTGAACATTGCTTCATCATAGAGATGTCCACATGTCTTTGTTCATATTTTTGATTCTAGCAGAATTTCAATTAAGAAGCACAAATATTAATTTCAAGATGATTTCACAATATTTTTTCAGAACAGTTCTGTTGTAATCAAGATGGTTAGGTAAATTAAATTTTGACATTTGGTCTCGTTGTACTTAATATTTTGCCTTTGAAAAAGATCCTGCTAAGGATCGAAAACTCTGGCCCCTAAAGCCTTTGAAATTTTACTCAGCGGGCTATTTTTTGGATAAGTAGTTTCCAACAGCTCACTTTTGAACTTATACTAAACATTGGTAAAAGACAGCAAAGAAAAAAAAAGACAGAAAAGTTTGGAGTTATGAATTAAAAGAGTTGACAGGAAATTGTATGTGTGCCTCCTGGGGATTACTATTCTTCTACACATTACCCATTATCTATGGTCTGTTGGATTGTCATGAAACAATGTAGATTTAAGCACGAAATATGTCATACATTGTCATATTGTTGTGAAACTTGCTGGATGTGATCACAATTGAGCACCCACAATCTTCAAAATCATGTCAAGGTCATATATGTGGTCAACTGAGCATAGCTTGTTGGATTGTCATGACACATGGTGGATGTGATAACAGTTAAGCATTAACAATGCTCAAAGTCATTTCAAGGTCATCTGAGGTCAAGTGAATATTGATTGTTGAATATTTCACAGAAAGAGTGGTTGTGATTGCTAATATTGTCCTGAGACATTGAATTTTGTGTAAACATTATTTTTTTGCAAACAGAAGCTTGATTTTGGTCACAAATCATTACAACACATGGCAAATTCTTGTTTTATTTTTTAACCAGTTTTCAAAATCCCAGCTTCACATCTCCCACCCAACCAAAATCAAGAACCCTTCTCAGCTGATTACTGCATATATTTATTCTACAAAATGTTATTTGTGTAAGGTGCACATTACTGCACAAGGTTACAAAACTTTTTGACCCAATTATAAAAAAATTCTTTTACTTCTCCCTGGACCAGTTCGTGACAACCATATCCATTATCTCGATCTAAAAAACTTCCTACAAAAGTGAGATGGTCCTCAGCGTTTTCCGGACAAATTGATCAGCCAGCAATTAGTGTTTATTGAGAGTGCAATGATCTGGTAAGCAGTGGTTGAGGACTTGGCCGGCTACCTATATACACAGCTCCTATTACTGCTGCTAATGAAACCACTCTTCTATGTCAAGTTCCTATTAGCAACTTTTCAATGGGTATAATTAGCAGTGTATCTGTTTCCTTTCTTTCTATGTAAATTATATGCAAATTATATTCGAAGATTCAATCATGCACTACATCACACAAACTTTTGATAGCACACATTTTTGTTTGTAAACTATTTAACCAATACTAGGCATGTTTGTACTCTTCTGCATATATTTTCTCTTTTGGGGGAAGGAGTAAAAATTTGAAAATGTGACATGTTTTGCCCTAAAAAGTTTTGATGGTTTTTGGTTTCTGACTGGGGAAACCAGGGGAAGCTTATAAAACTAGGGGGATGTCCCCACCCCTTGTGCTGTCAATGTAAATACTCATTAGAAATACAGATTTGAAATTTTGTTATCTTTCTATTATGAATATCTGCACAAAAATAGGTATCACCACAGTTTAAGAAGGCCAGGCTGCACGACTGACTTAAAGAAAATTACCAATAAATAAGATATCAACATGCATGTTCTTACAAATGTTTTATACAAAACGAAAGCATAATTCATATCACCATCAGATTGAGTTAATTGATCACTTATGAACCCCGAGTATATCTTTACCTCCACTCAGTCATCTGCCTATGAAACAATTCAATTTGAATTGAATTAGATCACTGCTAAAGAAAACTACAGACTATCGTAAGGGACTGGTCAATATTAATGCTGGGGGAATTTAAATGAGATTTAGTAGAAACAGAGCGAAAGCTTATTTTTCCCGCAAGAAAAAGAGGGAACAAAATATTTTAAATGCACACATTTAAGTGTACATCCACACAAGAGTCCAAAAACTGTTTTTAGTGATCAGTCCCTAAAAGACTGATGAGAGAACAATAAAATTAAAAGAATCTTTCTTACAACAAATCTGTCTGTTATTTAACAAGATTTTTGTTTCTTCCTTGCTCATCTTCTGATTGCAATTACACATACAATTAATAGCAAAAATATTCCCATCAAGTTTGAAGGTTAAGTCTGTAAAAAAAGATTTTTTTAATATCATAAACTACATCATGCATGCATGTCTGATATAACCCAATATAAATGTACAACATTGTCTGGAATTATGCATTTCTATCCCTGTTTTTAATAATCTGTTACAAGTCGATGCAAATCTTGCTGCTATACATTGAGGCCATTGAACCAGCAAGTACCAAGTTTATCAACTTGTAACCAAGCCGGATGCATAAGAGCTGTCCTAATATTATGCACACCCTCATCCTATGACTTCATCGGGTTGCATGCAATATTTCATTTGTACACAAGTATATTACTCCGACAACACACCTCATGTCATTGAATACTAAGGATAGTAACAATCAGAATATTTTAGTTTTGGTTTTACACTTTTCCTCATTTGTGTTAACACAAACCTCGGCATTCTTAACATGGAGAAGTGTCGGTGGCAATCTAACCTACTGATCCCTTCTCTATTCGGTTTATTTCGCAGATAATGACAACATGAAATGTTGTCATTGCGCCGATATGTTTCTGCCATTTAAACCACTGTGGGGCGTGGAATACTCCGCTAAGTTCACTATCGCATCACTCTGTAGTAGGTAATTATAAACCAATCATTGGCAACAAATACATGTTGGAATACAGCTTTAGTATGAAGTCAATTATGAGAATATTAACCTGTAGAGGTTCATAAGACGCTAACAAAAACATCCAAAGATGTTCTATAATATCATTGATGGTTTGATCAAGTTTGGATTAGATAAATGAAACAGATTCTATTGTCAACACGTGAAGAAATAGAACAGTTATCTTCAATAATTCATAACCTTTCATCTAGTTTCTAAACACAGTTCCATGACTTCCAAATTTTTATTCTTTTTCTTGAATATGTAACTAAATATATGGGTATAGAAAGAGGTAACTAAATAACTGCTTGTTGAAAATGGTAATGGGATCTATATGGAGCTATTAAACAAAAACATGCCAAATGTTAAGGTGGTGCTGCATAAAGAAAAGGGATTTTAAAAACAAGAGAAATGTTAAAGTGGTGCTGCACAGTGTCATCGCCCCGATATCTTCAGTTTGTGTCAGTCGGTCTGACACTCGTCGATCCTGTATGTTCGTGATAGCCACATACAGTCTGGCCCGAGACTACCTCCACGAGGCTCTACGCTGCGCTATTTAAAATCTTGAATTTTGGTCACTTTTTCAGCTCAAGACGCAATTAGCTACTCTCTCAAAGCGCAAACTAATGACTATCATATCTGTTCAAAATATATATTCAAGTGCAAGGAACCACATCTGGTTTCTTTATACGAAATCATTTATGGGAGATATTCATCATTTTCCACCCCGGTATCCAAAGATTTATCGTCTGAATATCAATCGTGCATAGCACATTTACGTGTATCGATCCCGTGTATTCATTTCAGTGTCTCTGGTTGTATAATGTAATTATTAACCGGGCGATGTCAGTGTGTGCTGCACAAAGAAAAGGAATGTTAAAAAGAAATGTTGAATACTAAGGATGTGCTGTAATAGACCCAAAAGTGCAACAATAACGCTAATTACGTCACACTGATGCACGTTAAATATGTGTGCATCCCCCCCACACTGTAATACTCCTGGTTACTGCACAGGTCAATATGCAGTGATGATTTTTGCAGAAATTGCACATGATTCTGGGATCTATAGTGTGTAGATGGTAGATAAGGAGAGAATTATATGAGAATGTAAGTGGTGCTGCACTATGAGAAGGAACTTATACAACTTGTGTTGGGATCATAGATTCCCGCATAGGTTAAGACCGGGTGAGGGGGAGGTTAAAATGATTTATTGTCACTTAAATTCTCTTGAAAAAGATCATGGGTCCAAAACCAGAAATTTTTGACACAAGTTATATTTTCATAAAGAAGACAATGGCTGGAAACCTAAGCATCTGAGCATATAGCCAATTAAATGATGTGTTACCCCAGAGATGCAGCCAAGCCTATAAGGTATACATAACTACCGCCCAAAAAATCACACATTCATAAATGAAATACAAATATCACTTATGACTAATATGTTATCTTTACAAGATGCAGTGCCGGCCAAACATCACAGGGATGACCATGCTTTCTCTGTGGTCAAGAAGATGATGGTTTGTTTATCGATGCTCACACCAAGCATCTGACCACACCCTCTGGCCATCCAAACCATCCTGCCTCCTTCACCATCATTTCAGATCCTCCAAAGTTGCCTTAGATTTATGCTCTGTTGGAGAGAAACAATCTCAGTCACACCACTTGTATTGTTTTCATACCCTATTTCCATAATTTATTTATTTTCCAAACCCATCCTTTGTTTTAGCCCCTACTAAAAACACAACCTGGCGTTGGAGTCCACTTGTCTGCTTTCGTTTTCATACCAGGGACACCACCTCGGGGTTGAACATTCCTCCGTTGTCTTAATTCATAACGAGCTGCTAATTCCACTAATTAACAATGATTGTCTTCTGTTTAGAATGATTTGGGCAAGGTTGGGGTACCACCCACCTAATTGGAAGACACTCTTTGAGGGAGGAGCAATTGTTCTATCTTGAAGGACTTCCATGCGGGAATCCATGTTTTACCTTTTCTTTATCAAAAATGATACTCAAACAAGGAGTAACTGTAATCTTCATCACATTGAAATCTGTAAACAAGGTGATATTATAGTGAAATAGGAAAGCATGTAACATTATATATTTATTTATTATTCATCATCTTTTAAAACTTCTCATAATATAAGCTACAACGAAGAAAGTGAAATGCAGCGGAGACATTCCATTTTCATATCATTCTCTTCATTGGAACCGAAGACGATCGTAACTTTGGTTACCTGAACATTTTAAATATATCATACCTTATTTGTCAGACAACAGACGTTGAAGATGATACAGGGATTGAATAAACCAAACACTACTTGGTAGTCAACAAATTACTTTCATCATGGAAAATAATCACGGTAAAGAAATTAACATGAATGTCCCAAAAGATACAAATTTATAGACTCGACCATCCAGCAATATTTGTACTACAACAAGTGGTTAAATTACTTCCAATATAACAGTGATGCCAAGCTAAGAATATAGTGGCCGTTGAGGGGGCACTTCATATTTATACATCACTAAGATATCACATATATCACACCTTCACCTAACACCTCAGCACACAAAAATGCTTGGTCAGTCTGCAAACATTCACACACATACAAATAAGTAAATGAAATATAATAAAATTTCATGTCAACATATTCTCACGTCTGATTTTCCGCAGAAAACAACTTCCTCAACTGACAGGTGTGATAGGATGGAAACATTGTGAACACCTACTTCTCCACATTTTCGCTATCAAAATGTTGGCGACACATGAAAGCTTACTTCATGATAAGAACAGATTATCAAAATCAAACTGTTGAGGTAAGCCTTGGAGTAAAGGGTAGAGGTTATGCCAACTAAAACACCAATTATTTCACTTAAATTGGTGCTATTATACAAATTAAATAGCAAGAAATAAGTTACCTAATGGACCGTGAGTAATTAGTTGCGGTTATCAAGGTTAATCCAAGCAAATCTGACAAATAGCTTTCGGCAAATTGAAAGTATGATATGAAAAAAGCAACAGTTTCTTTTTTACATTCGAACAATTACAATTAACACACGCATATGAACAGATGAAAACAGGTGCGCAGGTCAATTAATTAGTAATAATGTTAACTTCTTCAATTTTAAAAGTTCTCAATAAAAACTATTTACTAATACCAACTGAAGGTATCACAACTTCTTTGAAAATAAGTCAAAACCTGTAAAAAGTGTTTTGTGGTTGTCTCACTTACAAACTTTTTACTTGGAGACATTTAAATCATGTTTCAAAGATAAAATTTCCAAAAGAATACATGACAATATGACAGTAATAAATCGACTTGACAGTGTACTCAAACAATAGCTGTTACAATTTGTGCATTATTTATTGTTCAAAGCAAAAACAGAAACACAAACAAAGTTTTCCAAACACCTCTAGCATACCTAGGCCCAAACTATGCGACTTATGACGGAAGCCTCAAGGTGCAAAATTCCACCGCCAAACACTGGTGGGTTTGATTGAAGTTATGCTTTTATACGATTCAACGCTTGCATTTGTAAGTATTTCCTGAAACCTTACCTTTACATTCTATTTGTAAACATAGCCTATAAATTTTCTTGGGTAAGCCCATCTCTAACGAGCCTCTTGATTTCCAAGCTATCTCGCATGAATAACTGAATACTTAAAAGTGGCAAACACTTCAGGGGCCCCTTCTAGTAATTAGTTTTTGATATAAGACTGTTAGTTCAGGCAAAACACTCGCTCGTTTTCGTACTCCAGGCATGCACCGATGGTCGTCGCCATGACCTCAAAAAATGCGAGACGGTGTTCTGCCAAGCGTGGTACGCTATCTTCTCCTACCGATAGAAGTTGTGATTTTCCCTTTTCTCTTTGCACTCTCTCGCTGCACACCTCGACTGTTTAGATTCCTGTGAGACTTTACATATTAATTGCCTATGCATTTATGACCTTATTTTGGCTTCAGGGAGATGAGAAATTCTTTTTTAGCTCCGAGTGGTTTGTTCTCCAGGCGAAGACCCGAGCGAATCACGCATGACTGAATTTTCCCGTAATCAATTTTAAAATCATATTTTCCATTTTGTAGCAAATAAATGTGAATTGCTGATGCATGCATTGTAAGGTGCTATCAATCACATACGTCTATTTTTGATTTTGTCTGAGAATCATACGCTTACAAAGTTGTCAATAAGGATCCTCAAGCTATGCTATAGGTGATAAGTTTATATACAAAAAAAATTACAAAAATTATACAAAATAACAATATTGTAATGAAAATGTTGGAGTTAAATTGACGTAGAAGCATGCTTTCCATTTCTTCATACAGCATTATACTTACCTCGATGAGAACTACCTGCCTATTGGTCAAAAAGAAGTTTTCATTATTAAATAAAGTTAAATGACAAATGAAATTTTTGCATTTAATCACAGATTAAGATTGGCAAGGCGATAAAACTTTCTTGGTCATAGTCTATTGGCTGGTTTCAAGTGGTTGTTATTTTCCACTGGCATTATTGATTTATGGATTGAATTGGTTTCAACATGTTCAATGGGTTTTCAAATCATTCTTATGTTTGCTGTTGAGAAGTGAAGTCATACATGTATCTACCTAGTGTTCCAAATTTTTAACCCACCCTTCCCTCCCATAGTACTAGTATATGTATAAGCAGAGAAGATGTAATTAATCCATTACATCTTCTTTGGTATAAGTTTATTAGTAGGAGATTATATAGTAGATTTTGTTATAAAAAGGCAATCAACAGTAATGATAGTGAAGTTATAGGTATAACAAGTCATGGTATTTCGCTTAAGAAATTGAAGTCCGTTTAATGAGATTGCCTCTTTTAATTTACTTTCACTTCATAAAGATTTGAATATAGAATATATATAGAATATGGCTGTTGTAATACATCTTATACTTGATAGCCATTAAGTATTGGCCCAAGAAATATGCCTGCCTTATTTGGTATTTGGCTGTAAAATTATTATTATTATTATTATTATTATTATTATTCAGTTAAAACATTTTGAGAGTATTGGGCTAAAGAAAGATATCAGTCATACAAATGTTATTGATTGTTATACAAATGTTATTGATCGCTATGAATATATAAGGGATAAGCATATAATGGAGAGATTTAACTAAAGAATATTATCAGCATTAAGAAACTAAGTGGTAGCTGAGAGTGAGAAATGTTATAAACATACTTTTGATTTCTCAATATACCTACCATTATATTTTGAAGGTATTTAACTGATGAGGAGATATTCAATTGTATTAATTCTAAGTGGTAGCTGAGAGTGAGAAATATTATAAACATACTTTTGATTTCTCAATATACCTACCATTATATTTTGAAGGTATTTAACTGATGAGGAGATATTCAATTGTAGCCGGACAATTTAATATTTAAGATCATACTTACCTTATGAAGGTATTTGAAGACTTGGCTATTTAGAAATATACGAAAGTATGATGGTATTTATGGTTTGTATTGATTGATAGCCGCCTTAGGCAGGTATTTGGCGGCTAAAGTATAATAGCCTTATGCAGGTATTTGACTATTTAAAGATATACCAAAGTATGATGGTATTATTCAGCCTGTTTCTACTGAGCAAACGAATGCGGGTGAATGCGAGTGAATTCGGGGTGATGCGAGCCTTTGCGAGGGAATACGAGGTAACGGCCCCAGCAGAAACAGTACGGGTGAAGGCGAATGTGCGGTGATGCGAGTGAATCCGTCAACCACCTTTTGAGGTGGTTAATAGCGGTAATACGAGGTAACGCTTTGCAGTGGAAACAGATCGGGTGACGATTTGCGAGTGATACCGGAAGTCTCGTAAGCAAGGTCATACCAGATCGAAGAGTTCGCGCGGAGTACATGTGGTGTGTGTGGTTCATTCTCACGATCTGACACCGATAATATATTTTAAATTGCTATAATTTCATCTTTCTATAATTGCTATAATTTCTACTTGACCGTGGTAGCTCCTAAATCATGTCTGAAAAGGAAAAGGGGTCTGATACAGCGTCTATTATTTGGTCGAACGATATGGTTGTGTTTCTAATTTTATTAGTGGCAAGACATGGTCGTGAGGAAGGTTTTAGATGGGAAGACTAGACGCAATGCTGATGCTAATAAAAATATGACGGAAGCTGTAATGCAACAATTCAGCTCAGAAGCCACCACACCATGCAGCAACTGCAAAAATCCCTAAAGAAGAACATGAAATATCTCCGCGAGTGACCTGAATCTGACCCTAAGGTTACGAAAAGTTTTTCGAGACTTCCGCCTTCCCTCGTATTAACGTGCGTATAGAGAATCGTTACCCTGCATTTTCAGCCCAGTAGAAACGACCCGGTGAATGCGAGAGGATTGAAATGCTGGTGAAGGTGAATTCGCGGTAATGCGAGGTGCTCAGTATAAACACGCTGATTGTTTGTATTGTTTGATAGCAGCCTTAAGCAGGTATTTGGCTGCTAAAGTATTATAGCCTTAGGCAGGTATTTGGCTATTTAGAGATATACCAAAGTATGATGGTATTAATTGTTTGTATTGTTTGATAGCAGCCTTAAGCAGATATTTGGCTGCTAAAGGATAATAGCATTATGAAGATATTTGGCTATGCAGAAATATACCAAAGTATGATGGTATTTTTTGATATGGTTGTTTGTGTAAGTGTTTGCTTGTTTATAGCAGCCTTATTTGGCTGCTTAAGTATAATAGTCTTATGAAGGGATTTAGCTATTTAGAAATGTAACAAAGTATGTTGGTATTTTTTAGTTGTGGTTGTTTGTTTGCTTTATAGCAGCCTTATGTAGGAATTTGGCTGCTAAAAATATCATAGCCTTATGTAGGTATTTGGCTGATTAGAAATATCCCAGAGTATGAGAGTATTTTGTTTGCTCGTTTTATAGCAGCTTTTGTAGATATTTGGTTGTTGAAAGTAGTTGGCTGTTGAGATATATACTAGAGTATGATGGAAAATTATTAGCTTTATCCAGGATTTGGCTGTGGCTGTGGTAAAGATATCTTATCGGTTTGTTTAATTGTTTAGGATTTGGCTGTTAAATTATATATCTGCTTATGGTGGTATTTAGCTTTCAAGTGGATTTAGCTAAGGAAAATCATCAGCCTTATGTACGTATTTGCCTGATGAGAAAATATCATTAAGTAGATTTGAAACGACGAAAATATTTTCCCTGGTTGGGTGTGGAATAAATATATCAGCCTTATGATCGTATTTGGTTGAGAGGGTGTGAAAGTTGAAAGTGGGGAAGTTAAAGTCAAATTTTGGCTGGATCAATACTCCCCTAAAAAATTGGCTTATAAATTTTGAGCCAAAAGTTGATAAATAAAATAACATTGTAATTCAATTCACTCAGCAATTGAAATTCTACTTATGATGAGATGATTAGAAATTAAACAGCATACATAAGTGGCAAACTATATAGTTTGAGTTTTATTTGTTTTCTGTGTCCGAGTACAATCTTAATTGGACCTATCAGCAACATTGTTGAATAATTTCACCACACAAAAAATTTGGGATGAATTATTTGCAAAGCTCCATTCTGATTGGTGATTAAAATGAAGATATCATGTAATTGACCAATCAAAGGCAATGTTAGATAAGCAGGTAGTGCTCAGGGGGTTAATTTCCAAATGAATCAAGCAAAGTACAGATGATGAATAAGATTAAGAGGTTCATAACATTTTTCACCCAATATTTCATTCTTTATCACTATCAGATCTAGCAAAAACACTCTAAGCTCACAATGTTACTTCAAAGTGTACGCACGATCAGCTCGCAATCAGCAGCTGAGGGGGTTTATGATTTGCCGGACAACAGCAAGCATCCTTGGCAGCAGAGTAGTTGACAATATGTCACAAACTCGCCGCAATCTATAACTTTTCATTCTTTATACCCTCCGCATTTAGCTACAGCAAATTTACAGGCAATGACCAGCCTGTTTACTAGCCAGTAATAAACTTAATTTGTAACAATCAATAACGCATGAACGACTCAGACAATCAACAGAGCCCACGGCATGCACAGAGCCACCGAGAGTTATTTTGCAATTCAATCGCGCCTCATCCATCTTCTTGACACAAATGTGCAACGTAGCATAAACGAGTCGCTTGTATTAATATAATAAAACTGTGCGCCATCAATGAGCATTATCTCACGCTAGATTACCCCTTGTCAAACGCAAACAGGCTATGATTTGTACACTAGTGATTCTTTACTTAAGTCAATGTTATCCTGCCAAAGGCATCCAAACATATCTGTTAGTGTAATTGTTATTTATACAAATGGTCCAAAATCACTTCATTGCTATCCTTTACACCTAGTTGATCAGTCAAGGAGAAACATGACATATAAAGAACAAAATTAAGGAAAATGTTAATATATATGTTCTTTTTATTAAATAGCTTCCTTTTCCCCATTTTTGACAGCTGCTGGAATGACCGTATTTGCCCACAGCAGATTTGTGATAATAACATTATAATATTTGGAGAGTATCATATCAGGCATGACAATGGCTTTTTTGAAAACTGCATGAAAAAGCATGTGAATTTGGCCTTAAAATGCCCAAAAATGGCTGAAAATAATAAATTTGGACAACAAAACTGCCTGAATTCAGGCAAAAGCAGGAGCACTGGGAGAATTGTTACAGGTAATTAGTCCAAAGGGTCATTTGTAAAAAAAAAAAAAACCAAAAGAGTCGATATTAACCCTATAATCCTTATCCTAACCCTTAACTTCACCCTAACCCTGGACATAACCCAAGTCCTTATCCTTACCCTAAATCTAAACATAACCCTATTCCTAAACATAATCTTGACTCTTATCCTAAACTAACCCTATCCCTAACACTAACCCTAATGCAAACCCTATTCCTAACCTTATAATGCTCTAAACCCTTCTTACCCTAAATCCATTTCAGATCCGAAAAATATGATGTTCCCCAATTGAAGCGACCCCTAAAAAGCAAACAATTTTACTGCATGTTTCTTTATAATATAAATGACAATACAGCCCTTCCGCTTTCTGAATCCATCTATAATGATAATATTTCAATATAATATGAGCTAAAATGAGTGTTTTAAAATAGATCTGATTTAATTCTCCTGTTTCAGAATAATAAACAGAAATGTTCAAAAATGGCCAAGAAATTGGCCCAAAAATGAGAGAAGAAATTGATTTTCTTTGACATGACTCATTGTCCTTGTTCACATCACACACAGTACATCTGGACACTCAACCAAGAGCCGTCAATCAGATTAGTACCTTTTCACTATAATTTATGTTTGAAAAGTCTCTATTAATCTGCACAGAAGCGTTCTTTCACATTAAATAAATTGAGATAAAGATACCGAAATTATACAGCAATATAATAGTTATATTTGTTCCTCCAATAAAACAATGGAAACACTTTGACATCTCTCCGCATAGATAAATGATTCACTCAGATCCCCACAGCCGACTATCGATACACGCTATCATCGCTAGCTCAATTCCCACATGCAAAGTTCTCAATGCACAATGCAACAGAGGAACCTTTCCCTGTAGGATTGTAATGTACTGAATCACCCTCCGATTTTTCACTTGCTATGTTTCTTCCCATAAAGCCAATCTAGACGCTAGTCAGAATAATTGATTTTTTCAGAGTTTGCTGAAAATAGCTTTCTTGTCCCATACAAGCCTCACATAGTTAGCAGCAGTAATACCCGGTGTTCAATTATTTTGATGTCACACTGATCTTCAAGTATACGATGACAGTTAACTATCTATAGAAAAATAAACCAGACTTAAACACTTCAAAATATATGTTTATTTTTCAAGTTATTTCACCGAGCATTATGTTTTTTATGAAAATAATAGATGGTCTGTGATAAAACTAAATATTAGCATGGCTGATAAACTGGAAACTTCTTCTTCTTTCAAACTTGTAAGAAACGACTACTTTTGCAGTACATCATTATTTCATCAACTGTTTGGAAGTCAATGGAGACACTATTGGCTACCAATGATATGCAAAGCACAGACCAACTCGTCTCAGAAGTCCACAAGATTTTTCCGAGCACGCCTTACTGACACCCTGCCTGGTTTAATGCCCAATTACTATTGACACCTTTAAGATGGAACGAGAGGCAATGTCGTGTGATGGAGTCGGGCAAATTCTCTTGCGCTAATGCCCCATGGGTCAACACGCTTGGCTTTCTTTCTTTGGTTGAGGTGGAAAAGGAAAAAGATGGGAAAAGCACTAATGATGATGAGGTTGGGGATGATGATGATGTTAAATTGATGGTGTCCAGTTTTGAGTACTAGCTCAGCTAGTTGTAGATAGGGGTGTTATGCTAATTGCCGATTTGAAGGCTCTATGCATTGAATTTGTAAATTATAGTCACCAAAGAACAGACAAATATGATACTGCATAAAATTATGCATATAACTCTTACATAACTGTCTGCATAAATTATACATCATCAAGTTTTTTGTTGTACAGAAAAAAATAAAATAAAGCTGCACTGTTAGTATAAAAATTTAAATACATTTGTTCATAACATACATGCATATTACACCTACAAATACAATTTTCCAATAGAAATGATCAAATTTGCATGTTAAAGTTTAAGTAAATCTTTCACTAAGTGTAAGTGAATATTTCCTCCTCTATTTGAGTGAGTGAAAGACAAAGTTACACTTCCTTGGTAACCTAGCCCAAACTACACCCACCCTGTATTTAGGATCTGATACAGTACATAAGGTGTTGATATGCTTGCATGATATCAAATTTTAGCTCCACTAGAGTTGACACAGTGATATCGAGGATTTAGGACAAGAGAAGCTACCTGCAATAGCTGCCATGTATTATTTTCTTTTATGTGCATACAATACAAAATACCTAAATTGTCAAGAAGTCTATAGGGCAGCTATTGCAGATAGGGCCTACTGTAAAAGTGGAAATTTTCACAGTACATTTTCATGCTTTTCGCGCTCAATGCAGCTACTGCAAAAATAAAAACACGCAAATATATTCTTTTTATGTATAGGTCTATGTAAGAAAACTCAAAATCGTGAATTTTAAAATGAGCAAAATGGTTAAAAATCGGTGAAAATTACACACATGAAAATAAGCACTTTTAGAGTACTTGAATCAACCCCTTGATATCAGTGTTCCCCTTAGATAGTTCAACAACACACAATCACTAATGTTTGGATTGTACTACAACCTATACCACTCACTACCCATTCATAGTGTCCATTTTCAAACAAAATTCATACTTTGATATCTATTCTGTCATTTCTGAGTGTGAGTTTATAAAAGCTCTGAGAGGGCAAGTGAGAGAAAGGGTCAGCTTCGGTGAGTGAGTGACGCTGTCCGGTTTGTTTAGAATTCACCACAGGGAAAACACAATAGATTTGGCGATTTACTCGAGGACAAAAGCCCGGCCAAATATTATGGGCATAAAGTGGTGCGTGGAGTATGTGAAGACCAAGGTGAAAACTAGGGACGAACAACGAGCCAGTTTAGCCAGGGACCCATTGTACAGGCCCTGGGGCACAGGGTGTATCTTTGACCTTATATCGAAGAAAAGATTTTTATAAGTATTTGAGCGCTGAAGGGGACTGGCCAAGGTCTGTGCCATGTCGATATTTTCAAGTTCATAAATGATGGAAAGTTAGGCAAATAGCATTATTCACTTATTGTAGGGTTACAGTGATACAGGCCAGAGATACAGGCATACACACTACCTTGGTTTTTATTTACTTCAATGAAATCTGTGGTGTATATACAATATGGAGATCCATGGATCACAAGTTGCACCTGCTTTTGTGCCCGGGGGCACTCCAACTTTGGAGGTGACGCGTATGTAGGGCTGTTAAGACCCCCTTTTTCAGCATCGCTGTCACCCAAAGACCCCATATTTTTTTTACTTACACCTGTTTTGTCACCCGCAGACCCCTTATTTTTTCATTTGATCTGTCACCCAAAGACCCTTACTTGTTCAATTTTAACAGCAACTTTCATTTATCACTGATTTTGTCACTTATTTTGATAAAACTAAGAAATTTGAAGCCATTTAGAGCTAGAAATTAGATTTTCGAGGTTTCTGTTGCGCTGTTTCGGCTCTCACCCAAAGATTCAAAAAAAAAAAAAGGTCATGTTCTCACCCAATGACCCCATATTTTTTACATTTTGCTTCTCACCGAATGCCAAAAATCATGCTCTCACCCAATGACCCCATATTTTTTACATTTTGCTCTCACCGAATGCCCCTTGGTGCGAAAGTGCCAGCCCTACACCTATATCCATTTCAAATTGAAGTGCCCCCCGGGCTTTTGTGTTCTCAATTTTGGCTCTTTTAATATATACTTGTGTCATGTTATTTTTCTAATAATATACATGGGCCTAAATAGACCTAACGCCTCAATACTTTTATAGACACTTTATCTTTTCCAATGGAAGCAATTTCAGCAACTTTATAAACCAGACATTTTCACAATGACCCCAAATGACCTCTAGATGACATCTAACCCAATATTCCTGAGTACTTCTATAGGAACATGCACCTAAGAATCACTGAAGTTGCATTAATTATGCACTGCATGGATAGATAAATGAGCATTTTGAGCTATTTTGGAAAATAACCTGAAATGACCATTGACCTGTGACATTTGACCTACAATATAGCTTACATAATACCTCACTACCTATAGGCAATTGTGTCTAAGTGGCAAGTTACATGGATAGAGATGTGTTTAAAGAGGAAGCCCTGCCAGAGCAGTTCATCTGGGGTGAACCAAACCTGCTTGGTTATCAAATTAATCTGTGACAATGTTATCATCTCTGAGTGCTAATTTTAGGGAGGCATTGAAATTCAAACTGAACATTTTCCAAGCACAATAATGCTGCAATTTGAATACAGGGTGTAACAATAAAATTTATACAATTGTATTTTGACTTCTCAGGAAAAAACTAAAAGAGTTATGGCACAAATGAAATATGCAATACAATCAGTAATATCTTGGCTAAAGGAAGACGTTTAGTTGGTTTCTTTACTAGCTTGGGTTCAAAAGTTATGTCCGATCTATTAAATCGTCCAGAAAATGTGTTGGGCCACTTTTGCCATGTTTGCGCATATCACATTTGAACAGCGTAGATATGCTTATCATGCATTAAACATCAAAGATGTTGTTTCTTCATATAATTAACATGAACTTAATAATAATAATATGATATTTCTTTAAAATCTAAAAATGAAGTCATGAAATTTCTTTCAAATAACCTTATAAACAGATAAATAAAGCAATTTCTCACATCACTGAGATATCATTGGTAAAACTGAGAACAGTGTTTGCATCTATAAAGTACAAAACAATAAAATTTTGAAATTAAGTTCAGCTGGGCGTCTAGCTGTTCTGGGGCGACCACTATTTCCAGCATGTCTGTTAAAAAATTCTACATACTTCTCATAGTTATATCATTATGTAATTATTTGCCTTGATGGAAGATGTGAGTTTGGAAAATGAGCTATAAACAATCGTATGGTTTCTGCTTGACTCCATGTGCTACCGAATGTCACAACCATAAAAATACGCTCTTCCAACGTGAATTGGGGTTGAAGTTGTTGAGCTGCAGCCAAGATTTCTAGTAAATTAGGTTGTTATGTCAGTGCTTGGTTGTGACTTTCGAAACCTCAAGGATATATTCTATTATGTAATCATTTCTACCACTTCGAATACCCCATTGTTTAAAACTACCTATCACCGTCCAACTGGTCCATGGTTCAACTCTATTCAGTCACTTTTGTAGCACTTGGACAAAAGTGGCCCAAGCGGTTTTAAGACTAGGTGACATAATCGGCCATACCTTCACTTGTATACCATCAATTTTATTGGAATAAAGCTTATCTGATGCCTAAAGAAATTATCTTGATAGACATATAAATATCAAACCAGAAAATGAGCGGCATACTTGTTTCATTCTATTTTCAAAATTATACAAATTTTATTGTTACACCCTGTATAAACAAAATAGGAACTGTATAGGCCTAATAAATATTACAGCCAAAGAAACTTGATGACTAAGATTGTTTTTCCTGTGATTTCATTTGGATTTCTTTATCCGATTTCAAGCAGTTTCAATTCCTATAATGCCTTATTAATATTATAAGTGAATCATACTTTTCACAGCACTACATGAAGTATCATGAATGTGCAATTTGTGATTACAGGCAGGAATCACATATCAAGGTTTCTTCTTATACCAAGTCAGTCTTAGCAGGCAGTTCACCACATTTGTAATCAACGATGGCTTCACAGTTTCTGCTAATGTTTGCAGTTCTACTATTTTTCAATATAAAGATGATAACAATGGCAACATCTCCATTCATTGAGGAAGCTAAACCTCAGAACATCACCACTGGAGGAACAGTGAGCTTTGCATGTATAAGACACCCAGAGCAAAAATGCACTGTCAGATGGTACTTTGTGGAGACGTATACATATCTGTCAAGAAACAAAGCTTTGTTGCAGTCATCAGCTGAGCCTGGACATTACTCCTTTTCTGGAAATGCTTCTAATGATTTCACACTAACTATTCACAATGTAACTTTAAGCGATGCTGGTTATTATCAGTGTGTTTGTGCTTTTAGCAACCTCGGTTACCTCGTGACCTACTACCCCACGCCCACATACCTGGCAGTGTTTATCCCCCCTGCTCCTCCCATATGCCACATTACAGCCATGGACAAATCACTGTATGTTGGACAAAGGGTCAACTTCCACTGTTCTGCTGTTGGTGGTAAACCAGCAGCAGATCTCCAATGGGTACGTGGAAAGAATGATGCGCTGACTATCGGGCTTATCAAAACTCCAGTTTCAACAAGCATATATCAAACTTACATGCGAGTGCAAGATTTCGGTCAAGTGTTCACCTGTATTGCATCTTCACCAGCCCTGGACAGGCCACAAAACTGTACCGTTGGTCCGCTATATCCAACTTCTATAGTCCACATTGATGTCATTCAAGAGATCGGTGCACCTGAGGTGCAGCCATTGAGTTTTGGATGTTCAGCAAACATTTCAAAACTGGGAGATCACGTACCAACACCAGTGTTGAACTATTCTTGGTATATAAATGACAATCAAGTTGAGTTTGGAATGGGAAGGATTGTATCAGATGGCAATGACCAGTTCTTGATGCTGAACCAAACAACGAATTTGCCTCGCAAAACTCAGATATCGTGTGAAGCTTTTGGACCTCACGGTTCTCTTGGCAATGCTAGTGTTGTGATAAATGAAGAACTGGACTCCCATGGTTCTCTTGGAAACACAAGTGTTCTGCATGGAGATCAGGACTCTCACGGTTCTCTTGGAAACACTAGTGCTCTACATGAAGAACAGGACTCTCATGGTTCTCTTGGAAACACTGGTGTTTTACATGAAGATCAGGACTCTCATGGTTCTCCTGGAAACACTAGTGTTCTGCATGAAGATCAGGACTTTCATGGTTCTCTTGGAAACACGAATGTTCTGCATGAAGAACAGGACTCTCATGATTCTCTTGGAAACACTAGTGTTCTACATGAAGATCAGGACTTTCATGGTTCTCTTGGAAACACGAATGTTCTGCATGAAGAACAGGACTCTCATGATTCTCTTGGAAACACTAGTGTTCTACATGAAGATCAGGACTTTCATGGTTCTCTTGGAAACACGAATGTTCTGCATGAAGAACAGGACTCTCATGATTCTCTTGGAAACACTAGTGTTGTGTATGAAGATCAGGACTCTCATGGTTCTCTTGGAAACACTAGTGTTATGTTAAATGGAAACACTGGTGTTGTGTTAAAAATCTTGGTGTTATGCTTGATTCTTCTCTAAACATGTCTGTTCATATAAACTCAATATGTAGTTCTGTTAATTTTCACATATGCAATCTGTGGTGTATTCGCCGTTTCATATCACAGGAAGCTTGTCACAATGCTGTCAGAGGGTTGGTACTGTCTCGCCTAGATTTCGCCAATTCACTTTTTACTTGGTGCACATGCAAAAGATCTTATGTGTTTGCAGCACCCCCAAAATACAGCTGCGCCCTTTGTTGTGGATGGGACTGAACCCTCTGCCAGCTTGCTTGATGAGCTTCACTGGCATCCAGTTAAACAAAGAGTTCATTTCAAATGACTTCTGTACATTTTCAAATGCATCAATGCCCAAGCTCCAGGTTACCTGATTGATCTACTTCATCTATTGAAAAGTAGTGTTGCGCTTGGTCTCAGATCTCGGCTTCGCTCCTCATGACCTCATCTCATCTCACCTGCCTTTGGGTTCCTCGCTCTATGCAATAGGCGCTATGGAATGAGCTCCTACTGAGATCAGAGAGGTGGAGTCGGTGTCTGGGTTCAAGCATTTGCTCAAAACTCATCTTTATCCAGATCAGTATTGCTGCTTGTTTTTGTATTTTTGCTTTAATTGTTGAAATTGCTTTGTATATTTGCTTGAATAATGATTTGTTTTTTCTTGTTATCTATACTCCAAAAATGTATCTGTGTTCTAAAAAATCCACTTTGGGCCAAAAACAAATTGATTTTACATGCGTAGCCTACAGCAAATTAAAAACAGAGGGGAAAAAATCCCAAAATGGAAAATCTGCAGGTCAGTCCTACCTGTGTACAGGTTGGGGTGTTTTTTTTCTCACTCAATGGTAACGAGTATTGATAAAAACTGGTGCAAACAGCCAAATTGCCTTTAGAAAGTCTTGGGCTTTTCAACCTCACAAGAGAAGTTGCTATGGAAATCATTATTGGTAGAATCTTGCATATAAGCATGAAACAGGTTAGTTTTAACTGAATGAGTCACTGGCAACAGTGGTAGTACCCAAAGTATAAGATGGTGAAAACTGCAAACCTAACAAGCCCAAAGCTTGGATTTATGACAATACAATTCACTGGGTAGCTCTAAGAAAATCCTACAGTCTGTGTTATTTTACCTAACATTGCATTCCATTAGTGCACCTAAACGAAAGAGAAAATGTCAGAGAAAAAAAAACTACCGATTTCCAAGACTTGTTTGAGTTTGCCCATTTGTTGAGCGATTGAAAGCTTTTGCTCAAAAAAGGCACAAATCTCTTGGATTTTTATTTGATGCAAACTTGTTGCACAATCAGCTTTGTAAGGCTTGTATGGCCAACAAAAAAAAATAACAGTTTGGTTGTCTTCAACTACCCTGTGGAAGACTGGCTTGGTCAGTCATATTTTTTGAACAATCTTTTTTTTCTTTTTTGAGGTCATAGCCAAAACATGTATTATAACCTAATTAGCATAATACAAAAAAATAATAAAAAGGATAATTCAAAAGGTGTAAATTAGGATATTTCTCTGCTTTACCACTTCATTCATGTTTTAAAACAGTTCAGAACTGTGAAGAAACTGTGAAAACAAATTTTCAGGATGTCAGAAATTCTGAAAGAAGAAAAACAAACTTTTTCTGGTTCAGTACAGTAAAAACTTTTTTCTAAGTTAAAGTTTTTTGAGGGGTAAATATTTCACTCATTGATTTTTAATTTTGGTAATGTATTTGTAATATCTTTCCCCATGTCTTGATGTGTCATTTTTGTTGCAAGAGTAAAATAAAAGCCCTGTTTGGGGCATGAGAAACAGAAAAAACCTTTTTTCTACATTTTCAAGATTAAGATTGGTCGGTGGAGGACAGCCAACAATATATTGGCCTAATACAGTGGTGGTGGCAGGGGCGCTTCATTGACAGGACGATTGAGCCAAGTAATTCCCCTGTCCCCTATGTGCGTGTCAAAGGAGGGTTAGTGTAATGTTTGATGGGTGCCTCGGGCTACCCTCAAACAAAATATCGAAAAACTTGAATGACCTTTTTTTTTCTTAACAACACGCATTCTCATACATATCCCTCGGGTGTGTAAGTTTGTAGATAACAATGTATACCTAGGAAGGCTGCATACCTGATTATATAGACAACACCTATTATGAATGGTGTTTTCACTTTTCCACACTTTTGTCAAAAAATTGTTACAAAAATGTAATATATAATGTGGTATTCGCCAGCGTAGTGCAACATCAAAAGCAATCGTTGTCAGATCAACTGATTCAAGCTATCTGTGTTTGGAACCACAATCAAAATGATCACAACACAAAATCAAATTGGGTTGCTTGCAGGTGTGCAAACCAAGTGTGAACTGAACCAGTAGCTAAGGTATTGTGTATGTTGTGTCATAGCAATTCATGTAAATGTCAATGTCCAGTATGTCTCAAATGTTTAGACCGACCATTTGTTAGGTTGAAAATAATTGCTTCAAAACATGTTTCAAATTTAGCCAATTGTCTGCCTAGTATTGTTACACACCAACAGAAATCCAATGAACAATTCTGTTCATACTAATACCAGGAAAAAATGTATAATCCAGGAAGCTTCTTCCAGGAAAATTTCCCCAATAAAGAAATATATATTACTTTTGAAGGAATTCCTGAAATAATCATTTTATAGGTTTGCTGGGACCAATGTATAGTTACAGTTACAGGTTTCTAACTTTTGTAAAGGGTGCCACAACAACACGCTCTGCATTCAGTGGCATCTTAACCCTTTGAACCCTGGCCTACCACATAGTCCCGTACATCCAACCCTGAGCTTCCTAATGACCTTGAAAATTGCCTCAGCATTGTGCCCGTCACGCCAAAAACAAAAGGTCTCCGACCCTGAACCCCGGTCTCCCAGATAGCCAAAGGATTCCGATGTAAACAAGACATAGCGCAATGGATGTTACGTGGGCCGCTTTAGCGACTCTTCGGGTTTTTGACACACCATGGTAGAAGCCTCTATAGTGGCTCGTCGGGACTACGGTACAGGTTACCGTGAGCCACTATGGCGGCTCGTCGGGTTCAAAGGGTTAATCATTTTCACCATTAGTTATATTGTAATTATTTGTATGGATGGAATTCGATGAAATAAAACTGAACTGAACTGAACTGAACTTAACCACAGGTTGTTTCATCTCTCATGCTAAAAAAGTAGTATAATAAATCCATGCAGGGAACTACAAAACTCCATTTTTCGATGGACTTGTTACAAGATGCAACTTAAGTATTAGACATGGCCCTTAAAATGTCAGCTTCAAAATCTATTGGAAAAAAATAGCATTATCTTAACCAAACAACAACCACAACATCTTCACCTGAGAATTTGTTCAAACTGTTCATTTCTTAAGGTGGTATTGGATGCATTTTCTAGAAATAAGGAAATGCTTTGAGCATGTTTTAAACAGATTAATTGAGTAGGGTAAAGTACACTGATCAATATGCCTTTTGTTTGAAGCAAATCTGACATACGGTTTCTATAGTACATCAAATTATATTTTCTTTGTATCTTATTGTTTTTATCAATAATCAATATAGTTAATGAGCTAAAAGGACTGTAAAGGCTCATTAATATGTAATTTTTTCCAATATTTTGCTAAAAATCAATGCATAAATGTTCATGGTACTTTTATTTTGCATACTTTTGCCCTGAAACTTGGTCAAAGTGTTTCTAATATGTTCTAATGTATTATATAGTGAAGCCGCCCCTTCATTTGCATATTTGCATAATTAATGAGCTAATTTGCATAAATGCTAATTAATTATGCAAATTAGGGCGGCTAGCTCATTAATTATGCATAAATTATCTGGAAGTCATTAGGAACACTTTGACCAAGTTTGAAACCAATATTCTGTTAAATAAAAATGTTATGAACATTTATGCATTGGATTTTAGCAAAATATTGGCAAAAATTACATATTAATGAGCACTTTCAAGTCATATTAGCTCATTAACTGTATTGATTATTGATAAAAAACAATACAATACAAAGACATTTAAAATGTATGTATTATGAAAACCGTATGTCCGATTAGCTTCAAACAAAAGGCATATGGATCAGTGTTCTCTGCCCTACTCAATTAATATGTTTAAAACATAAATAGAGCACTTCCAAAATGGGTCCAGAACCACCTTAAATGAAGTCTCATATGAAAGTGTCCACTTGATGAGTAGCAAACATACTGTAAGGAACGTGCATTATTTGACAGGGATGCTGTTTGTTCAGTTGTGCTCTACACACATTTTAGAACTACTCCACTAATGCCCAATGTGTGTCTTGAGTAGACAGACCTGGTGTGTTTGTAATGGCTTAGTAAGTAAGCCTTTTTCCTGGATGAGATGGCTTAACAAATAACATAGATACCAACCATAGACTGTGACATTCAGCCGATAGGTGATATTCTTTAAACTTTTTATTTCTAGATTGATAGTAATCATGGTAATGCTACAAAAAGGACATTTTGAACCACTATCCCCTGGTTAAAAGCAAGGCAACAACACAACATCAAATTAGTGTTTTTGAAGAATGGCGGACTATTCAGTTTTTATAAAACCTTATGAATTTCCTAGGTTTTACTCGAACTGATGAACAACACCCTCCTTTTGTGTCTGTCATTCTTCAAAAAGGCTAAATCCAATCAATCTCAAATGGATGTTGTGTCAAATTTGCCATGTTTTTACCATTATCCTATCTGTTACAATGATACTAGCCTGTTCTACCTTGCTGGTCAGCTGGATTTTTTTATTTTTTTATATACAGTATTTCTCAATTGCTAAAAAATAAAATTTTATTTACAATTTTAGAATCCTTATCCCCTAGAAAGCAAGCCTTTCCTGAATGAGGTGCAGTTATAATAATATGGACCTTAGATGTTTTCTTTCATCCCCTTTTTTGAAAATTTGCTTCAAAAAGTGAAAAAAGCACTACAGCAAAACAGCCATCATGTTTTTTAGTGTCAATGTCCTCACCAAACAAACAGATCCAAACAAGCTGCGAATACTGCTTCTTAACTCAAAAACAAGATGATCTCCATACATGTACATATTTTGCAGTTTACTCCCGATAATTCTCACATTGTCATCAAATTATTGATGCATCGCATATTTCTGTCGTCTGTTTAAAAGGGGCAAGAAGACCTGTTTTGAGTACCCTATAATTCCATATCTACAAGACTTCACAATTGAAACACGTGCTGACAACATGAATTTTTAAGTGCTACATGATGATACATGTCAATTTATTTTTACACAACATACAATTTGATCATAAAAGTGACAATATTTGGAAGAGATACAAAAAGAGCACATTTGAAATAACATTTTGTACATTTCTGATTATATGTATGAGTTTGTCATGGTCTTGTGTTCATTTTTGTATGATAGTGAAGGTAGTGCATTATAAGGACTGGTTATTTGCTGATGACAGATTGCTCCCGAGATTAGGATGGAAATGATTTGACTAGAGTATGCTATGACAGTCTATATGGCGTCTTCTTTTTAGGTACGGGGGATATACTCATACACTGCAAAAAAAAGTGTTCAACATTAGAACACCACCTGTGCCAAATTTGACACACTGTATTCAATTTCATAATGCTTGGTGTTCGTAACATAATGCTTAGTGTTCGTAACATAACGTGAGAGGAAACTTTTAAACACATAGTGTTTGAAGTGTTCAGCATTAGAACACCACCTGTTCAAATGTTGACATACTGTGTTCAATTTCAGAATGCTTAGTGTTCAGTAACATAATGTCAGAGGAAACTTTTAACACATAGTGTTTGAAATGTTCAGCATTAGAACACCACCTGTTCAACTTCGACATATATAGGCCTATTTGACATACTGCATTCAATTTTGTAATGCTTAGTGTTCGTAACAACGTCAGAGGAAACTTTTAAACACATAGTGTTTGATCATTCACTAAATGTTCATAAAATGAACACTGTATGTTTAATCTACAATTTTCACAACACTATTAATAGGCATATAGCATAAAATGCTCGCCTGATTGTAAAACCATTTTTATAATTGGTTACTTATTTATGGCGATCATCAGTTGTTCTCATTTTATTTTACACAGGCCTGCTTCTTGCACGGAATGAAAGAACATTGAACATTTTGAACATTTTGCGGTTTATAGAAAAAAGCCTGATAATAGGCCTATTATAGGGGTAGGCTTACGTCGAATATTGAAATTTATAGGTCTATACCGTACACTCCAAATAACTCTGGGTGCACGCCCATTAAAGGTGTTCACAACTTTTACACTGAATGAACATGTAATGTGTTCGCTTTTGAACACTGTATGTATGTAGGCTATATTTACCACGTGCTGGGCCACGCATGCGTCGTTGCACCGTATAATAGAACAGACGATGTCATCGGAGTGAGAAACCGCGATTTGGACGGGGATTTGGAGGTGAGATTTTACCCACAAAATACCATTTTATTTAAAAACAAATATATCGAACGTGTTCTCCACATATCATAGAACAACGAGACTAAAAATGTAAATTCATCGCTTTTTGTATTGCGTGGTTTTAGTGCATTTTAATGAATGCGCAGTAAGCTTATCAATCATGACCATGCAATAGTCACATGGTCAGACAGTGTGCAAATCTGCAATTTGATATAGGCCTAATGTGAATTATACTGTAGGCCTAAACCTCTGACGAGTGTGTCTTACAACTGGTCAGTATATGGTCGATTTCATGCCATGGCATGCCTGATGGAATAGATGTAATTGCGATGTTGCACTAGTCAAACATGCATAGGCCTAGCCCTAGGTTTGCTGTAATTTACTACTGAGTCTGTTGTTACAATTAAATTTCGGACAAAGGTGTACATTTATACATTGACCCATTGTACTTTGCTTTGTGTAGCCGTATTGCATCCCTTTTTGTAACACTTATTGAACATATATGTAGGCCTAAGTGTCATATGTTCCAGACTAGAACACTAAGTGTATGACATTTGTGAACACATCTCGGTGCATTTGTGAACACAACTCAGTGTTCAAAGATTAGAACACAAGTGTTCTAAATGATTAGAACACAAGTGTTCTAAAGCTGAACACATTTGATTTTGAACATGTAAATGTGTTCTTAAAGTGTTACATGACATTGAACATGAAAATGTGTTAGGATTTGGAACACTTTGTGTTCAAAGTTTTAACATTAGGTGTTCAAAACATGAACACACCATGTTCACAAAATGACGACAATATGTTAACATCAAGTGTTCAAAAGGTGAACACACGTGTTCACAAATTATACTGTTGTGTTAAAGTCTGGAACACTTGGTGTTCACAATCAGTACACTTTTATATGTTCAATAAGTGTTACAATTTTTAGTGTTCTAATTCAGAACACTTTTTTTTGCAGTGTAGAATGGACAGGGAGTAAGAGAAATAATAACTACAGCATGCTAAAATGGTCTATATGGCGCCTTCTCGTTAGCTACGGGGGGGTACTCCTAGAATGGATAGGGAGTAAGAGAAATGATTTACAGATGGACATTGAATGGTATGGTAGTCTATGGCATATGCAGTAGCAGCCCCCCCACTTTTAAGGCAAAAACACCAACATTACAAAAATTTGCACTTTTTATGGACAGTGAATATGAGTCTCTATGGCATCTTCAGTATTGGATACAGGGGAAGAAACGCACAGATGGGCATGGACTGGTAAAACAGGGTTCAAGAGAAAGGGTTCACAGAACGGTAAACCTCAAAACTAATCAATATTAAAAACATATCTAATAAAGTCGTAGGAAACATTTTGTCAAACAATAAAAGTACCATAGCCATATTTGACTTTTAGAAAATGGAAACAAACACAAAGAGTTTCATTAATATAAATAAAACAGAGCAAGAGCACACTCTTTACCTGACCTTTTTAAACCTTCCAAATGGCACAGAAATGGATGAATAATGGTCACAAATACATTTTACCTCATTAAATTTCCTCATTATGCATTAAACGATACAAAAACTGTCAAGAAAACAAAAGAGATGGAAAAGCAACAAAGTAAGTGTCCAGTAGATACATCAATTAGCATCCCTCAAGAGTTTGCCACTCAAACACAATATACTATTTCATTCCTCGCATACAACTTCAAATGGACTCGCTATTTGTGACAACAAGAAGCAATTCAACGATTCCACAATAAGCCACTCTTTCTTTTGACTCAATTCACGCATTGCATGAACAAATATCTTGAAACACCTTTGAGTTCACAATTTGAAACCCATAAAGTGGAGAGTTGAGCACTTGATTGCTGGCATAGACCCAATGCCTTTAGGCCATGAAAAACCCTTCTGAAACTCACTCATTTACTCTCTATTCACGCTTGTAAAACAGTGTGAGAAAAAGAGAAGCAAAGAGAAGGGGAAAAAACCCCCCTTAGCAATGTAGACAATTGAACAGGCAATGCACACAATCTCAAGACGTTTTCATGCATACCCGTAAGGCATCAGGAGGGCGCTGTTCTTGTGTACTCACAATAGACGGAAGAAAGCAGTGGTGCAACTTCCTCCTTGTTGCGTATTACTCAATACCGGTGAGCGTGATAAAAGAGCTGTTCTTCTCATGGCTTTGTGAACATGCTACTGGGTAGTCAGGAATATGACTTTAGTGGTATTAAATTAGAACAACATCTCTTTTTAGGATTCATGAATTTTCCGTCAATTTACTGCTCCCTTAAGCGGTAGACAAACCAACAAACTCTGATAAAGTCAATGAATCAACTCTCGCTAATGTCTTCACGTGCTGTCGCATATCGCTACCTCGTAAAGGGCGTGTGGCTAAAATCGTCCTGTTTGCCGCCTGAAGACTCTGGTATGAATTTATAAAATAAACAAATCATCTTGTGTGATATTGTATCGTGATGATGCATGTAAATTTAGCACATAGACAAAACAAACTGAAAATGGCACAAGACAAAAATGTGCACCTTTTAGTGTACCCCTAACGGCACTCATACACACAAATTTGCCCGCAGTAAGTTTTTTCATCGTCGGTCAACTTGTGCACAGAATATAACTGCTGACAAAAAAATAAAGTGGCTTTCAAAATGATATTGCTTTTATTATGGTATTTGATGACCGAAGGTGATCTAGCATAGTGTAATATTTGCAGTTACATCACGTGCGTAAGAAATACATAACGAGTAGTTGAAACACTTAAAGAATTCTTGATGGACTTGATCGCACACAGACAAAAAAATAAAAATTCCAAGTCCATCTATGTAATACAAACACATAGAATTATCAAGAATGTTTGATCAAATTTAAATTTGACAATTAATTGAAGAGCAACATCTGTGACCAAATTAAAAGAAAAAGTGACATTAAAAGGTGTGTGACATGCAGTGGCGGCACCAGGAATTTTTTCGGGGGGCATAGGGGGAAGTGAACAAATTTTGCACATAATTGCTGCACAAAGTGGAAATTTGTGTCATATTGGGGTTTTTGCTTCAAAAGTGGGGGAAACCAGGGGGCGGGGGGGGGGTTGATATGGAGGGAATGCCTCTGGTGACACGACTGACAACCTCACTCCTCCAACCCCTTTACCCAATTAAAATGCAGAATTCGATATCAGGTATAAAGCTCGTATTTGTTTCATAACCCCAAGCCTAGAATAAGTTTTGGGCGGTATAAACAAAATCATGGGTGGTTACCACTCGCAAAGTTGCATTCGATTCTATGGGCCACTATCATACACATTTCGTTTCTTGAATCCAATTGCTGGAGCAATTGGATTCAAAACATAGAATAAGAATGGGTGACGGACCTCAATGTGAGGTAGAAAATACCAAGAGTTATAATTGGACCAATCCCATTTAAGAACATGTACAAAATAAACAAGGAATAAGGGTCATATTGCCCCCCCCCCACCACCACCAAAAAACCAAACCCAAACTGCTCAGAAAGGGGTTGAATATGAACTGCAATCATAATATTAAATTTTGATTTGAACTTCTGGTCAAAATGACCCATATTTACCCCAACATACACAACCCTTTGGTTGCAATCTGCACACACCCAATTACAGCTCAGGTCTGAGTTTTCTATGAACAAGTTGATGCATGTTTGATCCAGAAAGAGCATTTAGCACATTTTGAACAAAGTGACCCAATTTAGCAAGACAATTAATTGAAGACGTACACCAGCAACTCATTAAGTGTTTGTCTTCGCATGTTATAAAAGTAAACAGTAATTACGAGTACTAATAAGAAATATTTATCAAACACACATTTAGCAAATCTATCGAGGGATGCCTCATACTTCCAAATTAAAGTGCAAATGTACAACAAACCAGTAATTTTAATTAGTCAACAGCATTTTTGTGATGATTCCAACCCTCCCTGGTGAAATATTTTCAAGATTGTCCTTTCTGCTATCCTATTGCATACAATGTTGCGAGGCAAGTACAAATATTATTGGATGGTCTTCAGGGATGCTCAAACCAAAACCCTAAAATAATATGCAGCTTCTGCTCACACACATAGCTTAATGTTTTGCACACAAGCATATT
This sequence comes from Amphiura filiformis, assembly GCF_039555335.1. NCBI lineage: Eukaryota > Metazoa > Echinodermata > Ophiuroidea > Amphilepidida > Amphiuridae > Amphiura > Amphiura filiformis. Next base: position 60,307,435 of record NC_092644.1, on the reverse strand, counting down.
TATATAGCCTTTCCCCATAACTATGATAACGCAATGTGATCAAACGCAATGAGTCGTAAGTCGGTACAACTGTTTGCGAAAAACAGCTTGAAAAACGCTCATTTTTCTTGCATTTTTTTGTTTTGAGCAACGTGATAATTATCACCAATCAGGAACTATACGTATTACTGGGGTGCATTTTCACTATTTTGAAACCCATACATTGGGTTACACAGTAATTTAAGAAAATAAGAAAATGTATTTTACCTTAATAAAAGATACTTGTTATGCTTGATTGCATGTATAAAAGAATGCTTTTGCTATGCAGATTCTTCTGTAAGACATCAACACACCTGCATACTTCTACTCGTATTCATTGTGAACTGAGGACATCTATGCACCTATATTTACATCCCAAAACTGAGGACACACGCACATTTGAAAATTAATCTCCACACTATTTAATTTTTTACACAGGTTTGACATTTTGTAAGAGACTGAGGACCGCAAAATGCAGACTCAAACTGAGTTTAGATTATCTACATCTGAGGATGTTGTGTATAATGCATTTTTATGCTGTTTTCGATCTGGTGATACTGTCCCAGAAGCATGTAAATCCGCAGTTCTTGTATGTCCACTGAAGCACAGAGATTTTTCATGTGTGTGTCCTCAATTGATGTCCCAGAAACATGGATGTCCAAAGCTCCTGTGTGTCCATGGTGCCACAGAGATTTTTCATTTCTGTGTCCTCAATAATATTGATGGTGTTTACAAACACACCCCTACCAGCCAACATCCACAAACATCAATTTAACAACTAATATCAGGTACATGTAAGATTAGTATCCATTCCTTTCATTTGGGTTTTATATATATTAAATTCTAATCAAAAATTTTCACCATTGTTTTACAGTCTTTTTGTCCTTATTCATCATATATACTGAAACAAAATCATCTTCTTCTCACTCAGTGGTATCTGTAAGCAGATGGTTATTGCATGACATTGGAAGTACAAACACATCTCCCAGGATTTGGGCATCGTTTCTGTTCATCGTCACATCAATTAATTGAGTGAGACAAAGACAGGAAGAAATATTTGTCTCTAATTAAAGAGACCCGGCTTAGCCAAATAACCAATTTACCAAAGCTGAATTAAAAGCACTTATTAACATTGCAGGAAGTAAAGTACTAGAACTGTGGTTTTTTTTCAAGTTCAGAATCATTTGCTCCAAAAATATAACTGGAATTTAAGAAATTTAAGAAATAGGCAATGTCATATTTGTGTAAAAAGCCTACAGCATCAATATCTTCAAGCAGTTATACTCCTCTGTAATATGTCTTGAATTCCGTAACAAGTCACAAAATGTTGAATAATGACATTCAATTTTCATATTTTCATTCATAAATGGAAGGACCATACTTTTGAGGCAATTAGTTAAACAATATTGGGATCTAATGTATATTTTTGACACAGTCATGAAACACATTAATTTTACACATGGCAAGTTGCTATAGCGGGAAAACTCCAGCACATTGCTGCTCTTAGTCTTAAGAACAGTGGCAGTAACACAGGGCCCATGGTGTTGGTGGCATATCCCCCCCCCACACAAAATAAAATATGTTCTCTGGCCGATCCTCTGTCATCACCACAAATTCCACTATTTAGAACAAAATATGCCACCTTTGTCCTCTTCCTTCCTCCAATGATCACTTTCTATAAATTTTTTGGGGGAAATATCTGAAAATGTGAACTAATGTGAACATCAGTTTTTATCAAAGCCTGCATCAATTTTTATCAATATTATGGGGTTTGGGCATAATCTTTGAAAAAAAAAATAGCAGGACCTAACAATCATACTACAGATACCACTTTTTATTAGGGGTGATTTGCAATATCTGCCCTATATGGCTTGAAATAGGACTGGGTCGTTCTCTCATTTGTTAAAATAACAATAATTAGTCTACAAAGAAATGGAATCACAACAATTGACAATGGTATATATCCACAGTGTATTGCAATAGGAAATAACAGGAGGATTATGATAAGGAGGAGGAGGAGGAGGTATTCACATCACATATGGTCATCTCTCATCTATGGAGTGTATGGCAAGCTATCTAAACCCTTGCGTTGAGTCTATTTGTCTAAGGTGCTTTAATTTCCTATAGACTTCCTACAGCCGCATAGTCTTTGTTCAGCCAACATCATAATGGCCCTTTAGATGCTTTCCCAAATGAAAACTGGTTTGTCTTTGGTCTGTTCTTACCGAGTTCCTATTGATAGGGATCTGTTATGGTATAAAATAGTCATTTACACCCATCTGAAATGATTTCCAACTTGTAATATAATTAGTGTTTGAGTTTTGGGTGGTTTTGGGTGTTTATCCATACATGACCCTACAAGTCTGTGACATTTGTCCAACATGGACAACTAAGAAACACTCATGTGCTTGATTCAAGTTGTGAGATGTGGGTTGCCCCCAACAAACCAGTAAAATTGCATATAACTCCCTATTTGAAATAAAGAGTACCTAACATTTTTGCAAGTCTGGACAAATTTGCACCAAAAGAGCTCAAATTTGGTGCTTTAGGGCATGCTCTCACCTTCTTACCCAAATGCCCCCTAATTTGTACCAGAGCACATAATTGAACACCCTGGGTTGTTGGTTCACAAGCAGGTGAATATGCAGAGTGATTATTTTAACATATATTTTTATTAATTCCATCAAATTTAATTGAAATTTTGCATACAAAATGACCAGATTGCCCAGTGAATGTTCTCGTCAGCCCTGTAAAAGCCTTGATTTGCCCTTTGCTTGTTTACCCTTGTCTCACCCACAAAAAAAAAAAACCCAAAAAATTGTTATACTGGGAATTTTTTACCCATCTCCCCTAACTACTTACCCCTGATATGCATTCATTCAGAACCCCCCCCCCTCCCCTGGTTGAAGTGGGTCACCAGTGTTCCCTCTGCTCCGATGACAAGACACCAATTCACCATTCTATCTCATCCTACACTTTACATTCATTATACATGATGTACTCCACAATTTCTATCATGTTTGTTTATCATCAAATAAATTACAACGGAAGGCCACAGACCGGGATGGTATGCCAGGTACAGGCCACACTATAGATGCAGTTGCAAACGGTAAAAAAAGAATCATCCGAGTGTCATCTGTCAGTGCTAAACTCCCTTCCTATGTGAAACCGCTGAATTCTGCTCCTGACATACCCGGTACGATCTCAAACATGCTCATCTGTCAGAAAAGAGAATGTTAATCCTATTTTGTCTGTTTTAATTCAACTTTATTTTCTTAATCAAAGACCATATACAAGTACTTATTAAAAACATTGCTACAATTTACGATTAAAGCCATATTATAACATTTCCATAAGAAACAGAATAATTTGTATTTTTTTAGTTTTAAATGTTAATATTCACTGTCAGATATGACCTCTTTTAATTTGACTTTAAATATAATCATAAATGACTTTGAAATGCATTAGGGTACAAAAACTCATATTCTACAATTTGAGGTAAACCTTTGACCTTTGGAGGTTATTGAACTATGCCACCAGAGATGAGAGTTTTCTGCTCACAGTGTGACCATGCAGCGTTCAAAGATTTGCATGCATGGATATAGGTAGCAAAATGTGCAGAAAAGGGGTATTATCGGTAAACCAATGGACTTTTCAGTACTAAAGCTAGAACAAAATTAAATTTTACCTACCGAAACAATTAGAAGAAAATATTTTTTTCATAAATCACATCTACAAAACAATATATTACCTCTAAGTGGTAATAATAACATATTTTGCACAGGTTCAAAGCAAAAATCAAGTGAAATGTGTCTGTTCCGTGGCATAAACCTATATAAACCTGTGATTTTTTCTTCAAAACATCAACATCTCATACTGTGCCAGAAAACAGGTTCCACACTGCTGTTGCAGCAAGAGAGGCTTTAGCAAAGTTCCTCAAATTGTTCACCTTAAACACATGACAATACACCTGTTTCGTAAAGAATTTCACAATATTTTTAAAGTTCTACGAAGAACAGTTGTGCTCTAAGTCTGTGTATCTTAAAGGCACATTCATAAATGCTAGTTAAATTAAGTTAGCAGTGAATGTAACTGTTACATATGCACATTTAAGCTAACTAACCATTGGAATAATATTCAAGACAGTGTAAAATGAAATCAATTTTAAAATTACTTAGGCACAGCCAAAAAATAAATGATACCAGGTGCAGAGCCAGAGGTGGACTGGTGGGTGGCATTGGTAGAAGCATCTGCCCTCATAGAAGAAGAAAAAGAAGAGGAAAAGCAATCTCCCTGAAATATTTCCTTTCATTTGCCAAAAGTATGGCGTAAATTGGGTATAGATTTGCTAAATTGTCTTCAATTTTTGGTCTCTGATGAAATTTTGGACACACACAAAAGAATGAACATCTTGACATTAGACGAAAACATTTTTGTAAAAAAAAATAGAAAAAATAGACCCTTTGTGGCATTAGATTTCATGTTCTCTAATATTTTTAATAGCATCTTGCATAAGTATGTGTCACCTCCCCCATCCCCACCCCCCGTTTTTGAATTTGAAGGAAACAAAATGTGAATGTTATTAAATCATATTACTATTACAATAATATTATTTTTCAAGCTTTTCAAGATAAAAACACATGAATAAAATGTGTGTGCTTTAACTGTATCCTTAAATAAAGTATCTTCCTGAAAATAAAATGAGCACTGAGAATTTACTAATTTGTTTTTAGCATTACCATTAATTAGTGAAGAGCACTTTGCAACCTTTTAAGCTTATGGGTAGTTGTAAATCTAGTAACGTATCGAAACGTATGGAAACGGGTGGAAATGGATGAAAAAGGATGGAAATGGGTAGGAACGGATGGAAATGGGTAAGAATGGATGGTAACGGGTCAAAATATTCCAACATGGATCGAAATTGATGCAAAGGTACTGCAAAAACGCATAAAAATAAACGAAGAAATTTTCAAATCACCGGGCGCATAGGGAGAGCACGCCACCCAAGCAGTACAGAGCATTGAGCCCTAATATGCATCGAGTAATTGTAGCTAATTGCATGGAGGAGAGTGTGTGGATTGTGACCGGAGGATTTTCATTATGCAAAAGTTTGTTTTGGTTAGTGGGTCAAGGTCACCGAGGTCATCATTTCATGATTTTAGACTTGGGCGGTAAAAGAATGCGTGGAGTTTATTAAAAGGGCATTTCGTGATCCACAGCCTCATCCCCCACTTTTCTCAAAAAAGTTGAGATTTTTATATCACTGGAAACCTCTGGCTACATAATGTTTATGTACAAAAAAATTCTTGTAGATTAATTCGTTTAGCAAAGATATCGTGAAATTTGAATTTCGTTCTGGTGCACCAGAACGAAATTACAACACATGGTAATGTCATTGAGAATAATGAAGTACAACTGTTTATTTAATTAATTAATTAATATCTTTTAATATTAATTAAAGAAGAATAATTTGTTCTTTCTTTCTTTTCCTTCATGTTAATTGATTAATTTAAAAAATTGATTCTTTCTTTCTTTCTATTAAGTTTCTTATTGTTCTTTTTTCCTTCCATTATTTGAATTTTATTTGCATGAAAAGAAAAAGCAAGAAAGAAATAAATTCAAAAATAGGGAAGACAAAAAAAATAAATGAAGACACAGGATAAGAAAAGAAAGAAAACGAAAAATGAAAGACAAAATACCAAATATAAGAAAAAAGACACAAAAAGAAAGAGAAAGAAAGAAAAGGAAAAGGCCAAAAAAAAGCAATAAGAATCAAAATTTAATGAGAGAGAGAGAAAGAATGAGAAAGAAATTAACGTAGGTATTACCCCCATGAAATAAATAAAGAAAGAAAGAAAGAAAGAAAGAAAAAAAGAAAGAAAGAAAAAAAAAGAAAGAAAGAAAGAAAGAAAGAAAGAAAAAAAAAAGAAATAAAGAAATAAAAAAAGAAAGAAAGAAAGAAAGAAAGAAAGAAAGAAAGAAAGAAAGAAAGAAAGTAATAAAGAAAGAAAGAAAGAAGGGAAGTAATAAAGAAATAAAGAAAGAAAGAAAAAAATAAAGAGGGAGAAACAGGGGGACAAGAGTTCTGACTGGGGACGATTGCCCCATTGCCCCCGGTGCCGCCACTGGAAAGAGAGTTTATTGATTGAATAATTAAATGAAGTTGAATAAACTTGGTAGTGTTTTCCATGCCGCTTAAAGCATGCGAGAAGCTATTGGTATCACGTGTCGCCTAGCACTAGCTAGTGGTGAAGTCTTCGGAGACGAGCTTTGTTTTTGACCGACGGGTGAAACACATTTTGACGAATTTGAGCTCTTATTGTACTCATTTTGAGATGTTCGAGTCATATTTTGATTTATTCCGACCCATTTTCATCCTTTTCGATCCGTTCCTGTCCTATTTCCATCCATTTCCATCCTTTTTCATCCATTTCCATACGTTTCCATACGTTTCGATACGTTACTAGATTTACAACTACCCTTAAGCTTATACGGTGTAAATTACGCCACATAACCCTGACCTGATTTCCTAGGAGCACTGGTTTAAGGAGATACAAATCATTACCAAACCCTTAAAATTGAGTCCCGACAAAGATAGCTCATTCTAAACTATCCAATGCATAGAGAACAGCTGAATCTAAATCCAGGCCATCGCTGCAAACCTGGACGGCTTGTTTGGGAAAATGTCAAATTACCATGATGGGGTTCTTGGTGTGGGCTTAATAGGTCTAACTGGTTGGATGGGGTCATGCCAAGTCAATATCTGCGAGACCGTCAGGGAATTAGCGCACCTGACGTGCTCACATATGCACGTGTGTCTATTGGTAATGAGCTGGCACTACCTCACCTGGTAGGATTGGTTTGAACTGAATCTATGGATTCCTATATCCTGTCTGCGATTTCATGTCATGTCTGAAGGAACATAAGACATTCATTTCAGGTTTTATCTCCTAATTCTTCCCCCAAACAGACCAAACTGTACCAGGCCTGTAACCAGAATTTATTTGGGGGCTGATTTTGAAAAAGTGGACATTTTTTTCAAAATTTGGATCTTTTTGGATGGGGGTGGGGTGGATTTTGAAAAAGTCACCCAGCCCCCCTGGTTATGGGCCTGAACTGTACTTTTTATAGCATAATTTTGTTTTTGTATATTATACTCTTTGCACTTGATTCCGAGGTTCCCATCTCAAATCCTCCATCCTTTCTGTTACTATGTAACATACGAGCCTATTGGCGTATTCATTGTCAAGTAATGCCAAATATAAATTTAAAACAGTCAAAATATTTTTATATAAAATAAAATATCAGTATCACAAAATAAATGGCATTTCTCAGCATTATGTCTTTTTAAAATAGAATTTTTGATATAAAGAAGATGTTTTATCTTAAGGAAGAGCTTAACAGGCAATTTATGATACAGCTTTAGTAGTTAAATGTTGGGGTTATAACCCTTAGCTCTGACCTATAGACAATAAGCTACAATAGCACAAGCAACATATGGATGTATAAAATAATACCTTGCAGACAACTAACACGTTCCTGACATACAGCGTCATGTTTTTCATTAACATTACACTGCACATGCAGAATGTTCAATTTACAACCAAGGAAATCAATGAACGATTAACAGATTTGGTGAGAGTGAGAACAAAATTACAACCAGAGCACCGATTCATACAAAATGTAGAAATGATCACAATGATATGGTCTAGTATATAGGTCGGCATAAGATATGTCCATCGTAAATGTCAATCAAAAGAGTGATTTCAGACCGGAGTTTGAGTGAGTTTCTGGAGTAAGTTACCTGGCAACTTAGGTGAAGATGTCACCAACCACCCTGGAGTTGAACTGTCTCTTTTGAATGCATAGACCTTAACAAAGCTCATTTATCTTGATCTATTGTATTGATATATAAAAGATTATTCAGAATCATTGGTGACTTAACATGAACTATGCCAAATGATTCTGATTTCAACCCTTAAACAGTTTCTTGGTTGCAGGATCTACTACTTAAAATTTCTGTCAAATTCAATGAGAAATTACATCATAAAGTTCCATGCTCACAAAAGGTAAGGGTAGTTGTGCTGGAGCAAATGCTCACATGTAGAAGTGCCCATCCTCATTTTTCAAGTTTTTCAAGTTTTGACCAAGACTCCCCCAAAAGACCTTTAGTATTCATTTAAAAAAACTGCTTTCATACACCACCCCCCAGTACCAACTTGTGCAAATATCACAACACAAAATTATTGTGTATACATTATACCCTGACAGCTCCCCAATATGACCTCTAGTCTAGGTGTGGTGACACAATCAAAGTACACTTTTTGTTATGTGAGGAAGCAGAATTGACCCTGCCAGGATTGGAACTCACTACCTGAATATATTTACTATTAAACCCAAAGTACTCATTGACAAAACAATTTCAGTAATTATTGCATGATACCTGACCTGGTTTGTCTTGTACATTGTATATCACATTTTGATTAATCACATTTCTGATGATAGCAAGACAAGACTGGAAATGAGGCTACATAAGATGAGTTTGCTACTGAACATAGAACTAGGACAGGCCATCAGGCAATGGCAAACCCTGCTGTTATCAAGCCAAGTACTGGCCTGACTGGACAAATTCCAGTCTCCTTGTGCAGTTTTTGTAACATTGTGCACTATGTTCCACATAAACAGAGCAGATCTATGATCAGTATTCAGGAGCAGATTTGGGGAATCGCAGGGACTCCCGTAACAGCTCCCCATTTCACCTGGGTTGGGTGGGACTAGTGGCAAGCATGAGTCATCCTATCAGTTAAACAATACCTAAATTTGACTGCAAAGAGTTGATAGATAGTAAGATTAAACATGAAAAGTAAATCCATAAAAGATACAAAAACCCATTTTCAAAGGTATGACGTCATAAAAAGCTGCGTTTTGGTTGTCTTTTTCAACAAGCAGAAATGTTTTTTTGTATCATTTGCTACAACGGGCCACATTTCTCACTTCAAATTGTCAAACAGTCACAAATATATTGTCTAGATTAGCATAGTACTGTGTAGCATCCATGCAAAGTGTTGTTAGATTTGAAGATGGATAGTTCATTATCTGTGTTGTCATCAGTCCAGTTACATCAATCACTCACAGCAAATAAATGCAAAATAATCAGATAACACCGCAATAGATGGCTTTTTAATTTCACAAAACGGGACCAGTCCTTGCATTATTACTTATACAGATTTAATATATTTGCAATGGCAATTAAGTCTTATCTTTCAATGGATCCTCTGAGTGAATTAGAACAAGTGGTTCTTCGCTGATATGAACTAGAATCAAGGTTGCTATAAAATAGCATCAAATACTCAATATTTCTTGGATTTAGTAGTTCTATGATAATCATTATGACTTTTTCCATGATTCAACAGCAGTAGCGGTGTAAGATGAAAAATGTAATTTACATTGGATATGAAGCTTTAAGAATACCAAGAAATAATGATCTGGCAGCAAATGTCAAAGTATGAGTCAATCATATCTGCAAATAGTGTCATGGGCTGTTCCATTTAAAATCCACACTACCCCTGTGGTAGATTTGGCTAAAGTCTTCTACAGAGGGAGTATGAGTTTTGAATATAATAAATGATTGGGTAACTTCCATTTGAAATACTCACTCCAGTTGTGTAAGATATGGGTAAAGCCATAATACAGAGGGAGTATGGGTTTTAAAATGATTATCCCTGACCAATTATATTTGAAAAACATACTCCCTCTATGGAAGATGTTTTCAAATTCTTCCATAGGGGTAGTGTGGATTTCAATTGAAACAGCCTAATGGTTCTTTCAAATGTTTGGTAAAAATCAATATTATACACTGTAAAATTGGACATTTGTGCATAATTAATTTTTCCTCGCTTTGCCAATTTTTAACTGTTTCCCTCATTTTTAATTTGCAATTTTAAGTTTCCTTACATTGGCATATATGTACACAAAAGGAATATATACTGTAAAAGTCAATATTTTCGCGAGAAGATATTTTCGCGATTTTGAAGATTTTATCAATTGCGCGATGGTTTTGATATTGATACAATAGAAACCTAATGCAAAAGGTTATTTTCGCGAGTTTTTATTTTCGCCATTTTATGTCCACTCGCGAAATTCGCGAAAATAAAAACCTCGCGAAAATATCCACTTTTACAGTACTCTTTTCAGAGTCATCAGTAGGCAAGGGGCGGCCTACATGTCTCATTCTTAGGTACTTTGTCCTGAAGAAGTCAGAGCTACTCCTGATGAAAGCTTGACAGTTCTAAACTTGTCCGACGGCGAACCCGTTAAAACCCACTAATTGTTAATAGGAATATATTTGTGTGTTGTTTTTTTGCAGTAAAAGCTTGGAACGAAAAAAGCGCAAAAGAAAAATGTTTTGTAAAAATTTCTACTTTTACATTAACTGAATTCAAGGTGCATGGGCCAACATTTTCATATCGTCGTTGGGCAGGAAAACCTCCTGTACTTGTGGCCCTTGAACATGTTTAAAACAAAACTGCCAAGAGTTTACGTAGGAGGTTTTGCTTTAAACATGTTCAGGGGCCAATGACACAGAGAAGGTTTTCCTGCCCAATGACCATAATGGTCATACACCTTTAAAAGTAGTTGGAACATTTCAATTAGTAAGTAGGCAACCAGTACCACTGCCACCAAATACCATCACCACCAATATCACCACTACCATCACAATCAAATCCAGACTCGCAAACAGCACATCTACCTGGGTATCTTTAAATTTCCTCATATTCTATCAAATTCACACATGTCAGACATATTTCCCATACACTTTATCTGGAAAAAAACCCATTTCAGCTACATATTTTCTGATATTACAAAGTTAATTCCACCACACTTAATTAGCATAATATGCAAATCCCTCAAAAGGTCAGGTCATCACCCCTGCAACCATATACATCCAATGCCATGAATCTAAGCACATCTCTTGGTTGCAGCTTCCTCTATCTGTGTAAGATGATAACATATGACATGTAAAGCACCATCCTCAATCCTCCTTGCATCCCCCTCACATAGCTGCAAGGCACCAAGTACTTTGGAGTCAACTTGAGCGCACAACACAATAAGAGAAACCCAGCAACTCTCATCCACCATTACCATGTACCTATCATCAGACCCTTTCAGCACCATTGCCTAATAATCAAATCGAGTTCATTACGTGCCCTAGTTCAGTCATGCCTCACTTTTTTTCAACAAAAATAATAATAATAACAACACTTTTCTTTAATCATATCAGTCAGTGTTTTAAGCCTTTATTTCTTTCATACGTTAGTCGGAGTATTGTCGGAGGGCGCCTTCCTTCTCCATGCCAAGTGTGTGTAACTTAACACCTGCCCGATCCAAAACGATGCCTTGATGAGATCCAACCATCAACGGAACCAACCCTGCAGTTAAGAATACCCAGGGTTCATTAACTAGCCCTACTTTTTTTCGTAACAAGTCTCTAACTCATTGATGAAATCTCATTAATACTGTATACACACATGTACTTTTGGTTAACAGAATTCTATACCAAATATGGTAATTTTTCAGCTAATTTGATGCTAATTGTTTTAATCACATTGTGGAGACACAAAATAACTGGTGGAATAGCATCTAAGACAACTTCCAGTCAGCTTTGAGGTTTATAGAATTAGTGATTAACAGCACAATGGGCCATTCCATTTCAAATCCAAACACCGGGGTGCAAATATCAAACATAGTCACCCTTTCAGATAACCCCATTTGAAATCCACACTCCCTATGTGGGAGATTAAGGTCATGTCTTTCATAGGGGGTGTATGGTTTTCAACTGGAATAGCAAAATATCCAGCCACCCCCTTATATATGGCAAGTCCTTTGTTATGCAAAATCTATTTCCATTCTGTCATACATTATTGTTCTATAAAAAGGTGACCAGTCACAGATCCAGGTTTTTGAAAGACTGAGATGCTCAAAAAAAGGTTTGAATTGCATCGCTTGCTAAAATTGGTAGACCTTTCATATTTTTTCAAAATGTTGTCACTTTTGTTAGGAAACAGAACAATTTCGCACATACTCACTCCCCTTCTACACAAAGCAAATTTTGAGTTACACAGCATTAGAAATAAGGTGGGTATTTGAGCCGAAAGCCATTTTTAGACCTGGGCCTGATTTGATTGGTTCTTGAAAATTCTGGTTTATTTCTGGTACTACCAATACGTAACTGTAAACATTATGTGTCAAGTTAAAAATTTGACTTCAGGCCTCATAAAAATTGATTGAGGGCCTGTTTATTTTTCAGAGCTAAGGGCCTAAATATGAATATAACCCTTGAAAATGTGTACTTATTTCTAACACTGGAGTTACAGCTTTTGAGATTAAAAAAACACATTTTTCCAATTTGAAAAGGCCATTTTTGCAGCATGTAATTTTCATGGACATGTTTTCTTATTCCTGGTAAAAAGGCATTTGAAATAAAACATGTGAAAATCTATTGCAATGTAAAAACAATAATGTAAAAACTTGTAAGCCCTTGAGTTATGACAATTCCAACATCATTTATTTTCCCAGTCACTTTCCCACCTACTCTACTTTGATCTTTTTTTGTGCAAAATCTAATAATTTCACAAAAAGCTTTGACACAATTTTTCTACCTTGTTCAGCACTCAAGTTATGCTTAACTTCCCACAAACAACTCATCATAAAGATTTTCTCTACAGAAGTGGTATGGCCTAGAAAGAAAAGCACAGTCGATTAAGCACCTAACATCATTGCAAGCACCTCCGATACTAGTGATCAAACATTGAACTCATTCCATAGGGAGCATGCCCCTTTTCTTTTTGCCGATTTTCTCGCCTCCATGAGGTCGGATTACGTACCACACTCTTCAAGAATTGCGTATTCCCAAGTAACGTGGCCCAACAAGCACTTCAGGTGGCTGAAAAAATATTTAATGGTACTAATAGGAGAGACATGGACAAACTTGCGGGTGCTTAGTTTTAGGTGGGGGATGGTGAGAAATTGCAATTAACTGTATTGACACCACTATCTAGCGAGAAAAGATTGCCATGAATAAAAATGATGTGCGTGTGTGCGTAAATCACAGATAATGAAGTATCCTAGCAGTACTGCTACTCTTATCCTTCTTAACAGAATGGGTCTTGGTACAATAATTAGTCTAGAGACTAGAGGTGAGAATAAGTGTTTAGTGAAATGAGGGGGCATACTTATATCCTCAGTGTTTGTTTGTCTTATGTATGATGATATAGGTGGCACTGATAGGGACAGGTTTTTCAGGGGTGCAAATGGGGAGGAACAGAGGTGTTTCGGGAAACAAATATAAACACAAGGTTCATGAAAAAAATGTAAACGGCAGCATTTTCTACATTTTATGTGAACCGAGAGCTAAATGCAAAGCTCTAGGGGGAAGTGGCGTTTAATTCCCGTAGGAAAAATGTCTGAAATGCACAAAAATGGCAATTAAAAAACAAAAAAACGGGGATCCTGGTTTTATTCACCAATTCCCCATAGAGCTAACTGGTTTTCTTCATTTTAAGCTGAAATAATGAGGTAAAATGAAGCAAAAAATCACCTGGACAGTTGTTACTAATATTATGTAATAACTTTTGGCAATGAATAACAAAATCAAAATTTGACAAAAAAGATACATTATGGCTTTTAGGTATTTTTGTCACTACCGAGTATGTTGCACAGAATAGCAAATCAGCACCCGTAAGAAATGCATTTGGCGGAAGATATTGTCTGTTGATTCTTGGTTATATAGCATAGGTAATTCTATTTAGGGGATTCCACAGATTGGTGTCCTCAAAATGTTGCATTCTGCTTAATTACTCTTGATTACTGCAACTGAAACGTCTGGTATTCATCGATTTTATTAATTAATTTAATTTGCATGTTATTATTTGTTTGATTCCATTGTTTTTATTAATTTTTCTACAGACCTGTATCCAGTGGAGTGCAGGGGGCACCCAAAAAAAAAATATTGCAAAAACATTAAAACAAAGTCCCAAAAACATCCTAATTATTTATGATTTTTTGGGTCAAAAAAGGTAAAAATTTTGGGAAGGTCCACTTTTCACAAAATCGCTACTTCCCTTGGGAAAAAGTCCTGTGTACTAGTCTGTTTTCCTATACTCATAGGTAATTCTATTTAGAGATATATTGTAAAACATCTGAAGAAAAAAATTATGAGACATATCCAGTGTATGATATAAAACAAATGTACCGATTTATTCTCCGATAATAAAAATCCTACATTTTGACAGTATCATGTAACTTTTACATGCAAGTTACAAAATAAACTAAATGCACACAGTCATCAGAAATTTGACTCCCAATAAAATACCAATACAAGATTGAACACTACCAGAAACACATATTTTGCCCACAAGAAATTGGGAACATGATCTTGAAAGTATTCTGATACTCCGCAGTACAAAGAATCAAATAACATTATGTTCAAATTCAGTGAATCATGGGTGGTTTCTCCTCGCTCATGCTGCCAACATTTGAACCTTATATATTTAAGCTTACACAAGTATTTCAAATTGAAGCATATTTATGGTATATTTCTTGAAACTGATAAAAGTAAGGTGGTGAATATGACATCCAATGATGGTAAGATGGAGCATTTAAAATCTATGGATGGAGAGATATCATGACTTGAGATATGTAGTTGGTATTAATGCTTGTTGTTCAGCCTGGGAGCACACATCTTGGGAATTATGGAAATGGAAATGGTGCATGGTGATGACATTGGCAATGGCATCAGATTTTTTTCCAGGGAATGTGGGGAAGGGGCAGAATCTGAATATTTACTGAAATCTTTGCTCAATTTGCTTTTACTGAGGTAGGCCTCAAATTTGGGAAAATGTTTGCCCAAATTTGGCAGCTCAAAAATAGTAGAAACTTCCATGAGTTTTTGTTTTGACCAGAGGTGAGGAGAAGCCCAAGTTTGGGGAAAGGGTGGGAATGTTTCAAGTTGTAAATCACATGACTTGCTTAACTAATTTGCCAAATTAGCAAAGAAGAAGAAGATCATGTTGGTTGCTCACAAAGAGTTTCAAATTTGACATGCATGCAAATATGACATTCATATTTGAGACTCATCAAACTTTCAGAATTCAATCAGCATATTATAAAAAAACTTCTGTGAGTGATAACTGACAACTAATATATCACATCGACTATAAAACATTACTAGCTCACTCCCAGCAACAAGGTGATAAATGCTCTTATTACTGAAAACATCAAAATGTCATCCCATGTTTTGAAAAAACATTACATTGTATATTTTATAAAATACCAAATGGAAATGGTGAAAGATTTATACGCTATTAGTGTACCACTTCCGCCTCCCAGTAGGGTATATACACACATTAGCTGTACCACCACTCAATATTTTGCCTCTTTTTTGGGTGGATTTATTAGCTCTCTAAACAAAAAGATCTCAAGATGATCGATTTAAGTAATTAGCAAAATTTATGGTACTTCTGTATTGGTTATAATTCTATCATAGTTTTCACTTGAGTGCTGCTCATCTCCATCATAATTTGATCTTTGCAAAAACTTGTCTGTCTTTCCATTGCTAAATTGGGCTATTCCATTTAAAAACCACACTACACCTGTGGAAGATTTGAAAATATAGTCTACAGGGGGTGCATGAATTTCAAAGGGAATTAACACATTAGGCAGCTCCATTTGCATTTCATACACCTGAATCTTTTACAGAGAACTAAAAGGGGTTTGGCAAAGAACAATTTTAGACATGAAAAGGTTCAATAAAGGCCAGGAAGAACCATTTTGGGGTTCTTACAATTTCCCAGAACCCTAGCTATCTAACCCCTAGAACCCCTTTCAACAACCTTCAAAAGGTAGACTGTTTTGTTTTTGTGGGGATTTCCTGCTTGCTTGCTTGCCTGCTTGCTTATATGCTTGCTTGCTTATGTGCTTGCTGCTTGTTTGTTTGCTTGCTTGCTTGCTTGCTTGTTTACTTGCTTGCTTGCTTGTTTGCTTGTTTGCTTGTTTGCTTGCTTGCTTGCCTCCTTATACTTGCTTCCTTGACTGATTGATTCTTTGTTCACTTGGTTTCCATTGCATATTAAATGCAAATACAAGCAGATTCTAAGCACTATTCTTGTTAAGAAAATATATGAATATTAATGGCAAATGCACTGAAAAGTGAAAAAAATACAAGATGTCAGTCACATCCTGTGTCAAACTTACTTGAAATAATATATAACACGTAAAGTTGACAAATTATCATAAAAAGTGATTTTTTTCCAGAGCAGAACGACAGAGCCCTGTAGCAATGCACTGGTGATACCACTTCCAGTTGCATAATATTAGGACACCCTATACGCTTGCTATTGGCGTTAGCTTTTTCACACATATTGTTGTATTTTTTTCAAATGTGTTCAGCTATAGGCCAAAACATAAATCAGTGAATCTAAGTGGTTTGCTCAAAGCAGATAAAGAGCAAAGAATGAAGGGAAAACAGGTATAAAGAGGAGGGTAAGGAGGAGACAAGAAAATTGGAAGAAAAAAATGCAAAAATTGGAACAGTACGCATCGGTTAGCCTAAAAACCATGCGCACTGTTTTACAACATCTTTTCCATCTATCTATGCCTACCACTATTCACTCCTTAAGGGGTACTACACCCTTCAATAAATTTAGTGACTATTTTGCACTTTTCTCAAAACTAATAACACACTGGTAACAAAATTTATATATATTATAGGGGCAAGGAATCCAATTACTACACTGGAATTTCAGTGACCTAAGACAAGCGGTTTGTTATTTATGATAAGAAATGAGGTACTGCTAGGATGTACCTCATTTCCTATTTTATATACTGAACCGCTTGTCTTGAGTCACTGAAATTTCAGTGTAGTAATTAGATTACTTGCCCCAATAATATACGTAACTTTTGTTACCAGTGTGTTTTTAGTTTTTGAGAAAAATACAAAACTAGTCACAAATTTACCACAGGGGTGTAGTACCCCGTTAAAGCTGTACATCACATTTCACATTGGGCTAAATTTGAAATATATTTCGCTCTGTAATGTACTGTATCATATCTTGATACATAATAACTCTCATCACCATTATTTTTTGATATCACATCACTTGACAACTTGTTCCAATATTTTACAACCATTCATCCTTAAAAACTATTTCATGTGGCAAGTTATCAATATGATTGACTCGAACCTGCATCACACATGTCAGCTACAAATTTGGTTTTAAATGGGAGTCACACTTCACTCTAGAGAGTTGCATAAAGAAAAGTGGCATTTGCAGTCATGGACTATAATAATTCTCTTACTCTAAACCAGGATTTTGAGGAAGCTGTATTACATTTGAACTGTATTTATTTCATATTTTGGATCAATATTGGAATTATATCAACACCTACTGCAGATATGATTTCATATTTTGGAATTGCAACTCGATTCAAATTTCTAACTAATTTCTGGAATTTTCGTCAGCCTTTTGTTCAATCTTGATTTAGTTTAAAACACATGATATTATAAACTAAGCACAGCAGAACACTGCATCACAAAAACAGTACCTTGAAAATCTTCTTATATGATGAGAAAATAAGAATATGCTCATTCTGTGGCAAAATTATGATGAAAATTTGACAAATTTTGGTCAGAGCAATTTTGATGAGTAATAATGAAGTCAAGAAATTTATGAAATTATGTGAGGTTTTACATTTTCTGATTCATAGTCAAACAACCGAAAATCTCATAAACTGGATTTTATCTGTGTTGAGGTAAGTTTAAACTGGTCACACAACTTAAGAAAAAATTTGACTTACTCAAATTTTCGTCCGTCATCCGATTTTATCTGTTTTATATATTTAGAAAAAAAGTCACCATTCATGTAACTCAATTAAAAAAGAGGAGCAAAATAATATCTTGGATCTCTTCACACTTTTGGTCAATGTACTACCTTAAAATACTTTTAAAATAATAGTGTTAACATGCATGGGGCCATTATGTATAGAGTCTGCTTGCTCCACATTTGATTTCTTTGGTAATACTAATAGCTGAAAACATTTGACAAGAATAATAATCACATCAAACACATGTCAGAGAATCAATATATAATATTTCTTTTACACAAAATAATTATTTTCAAAATTTACGACTGGAACGCACAAGTCCAAATATTGATCCATTACTTTAACGGTCTGCTGGCGACTGATTCTCTGAGGGCACCAGTGATGACAACAATGACAACATCCACAGTGTGTTTTCCACATGGTCCATGTGCTGGCAAAAATTAATTTGAAATGAGACTTAGTAATCAGCGATGTGCCAAAATTCATTGAGCAAATGTCGGGCCGTATTCAAAGCCCTGATTGCAAAAACACATTGATGAAGATTTATGGTTAATTCATTTTTAATGCAGCAAATTTCCAATAAGCTTAATATGAATGGGAAATGTTTAAGTATGAAGTAGTGAACAAAAGCCAATTATGTATGTGGTTAGGTTGTGATGCTTACATCGGTGTTTATTCGTTAGGCAAATCAAATTGGCACTAATCACATAATATCTGATAAAATCCATAAAATACTAACTAATTTACACAAAGGCTAATTCAATTGTTAGGTCAAGATAATGATATTAATGAACAATAAATGAATTGAATTAATAGTGTATTGCCTTTATTCTACAAAACAGTATGTAGTATCACAGAATTAGTAATAATTAATTGCTATCATCTATCTTGAAAAGTAAGAACAAAGCTGACCTTATAGCCAGGATCTTAGCATTCTTTTATCTGTTCTTTTAACTTATTTATTCAGCAGACAATAACCAGTAAATGCTCTATTTGTTGTAATGGAGAAAATAAGCTGAAAACTTTTACGAAAATCATTTTTGTTTCAAATAAAAATATTTAAATTCAGTATAAACAAAAAAATCAACAAACAAAAAACAATCAAATTAATATACAAATAAACAAACTGCAAATTTGTCTTGACCATATCTCAAAATAAATTTCCCCCAAAATATGAATTGTTATGCTAAATCACATCAGATCTGTATGTGTGTGGTGTTAAATGCGAGCAGAAGGAGTGGGGGGTATGAGGTGATGCGTGTTTGTAAA
The DNA here is from genome assembly GCF_039555335.1 of Amphiura filiformis. NCBI lineage: Eukaryota > Metazoa > Echinodermata > Ophiuroidea > Amphilepidida > Amphiuridae > Amphiura > Amphiura filiformis. Next base: position 60,288,268 of record NC_092644.1, on the reverse strand, counting down.
GACTTGTAAATAAGGACACGCACATGTCCTCTTTTGGATAGTTAAGTACAGGGTCCCTGTTTGCCGGCAAATGCCGTTCTCTATGGTGCAATTATTATGTGTGTGTGTGGGAGTGGGGGTGGTGTATATCTGTTTGTCTCTACATCTCATCACTTCTCAGTCCATCCACTTCACTTTTCTTTGTTCACCTTTTAGGGTGCTTATGTATTATCTCAAAAGTAAAAGCTAGTAAACTTACAACCAAAATTGCAGGGCTAGTTTCTTTGCTAGAACCAACCATTAAGGCGCACAAACGATTATCTAGAAAAGCAAATTTAGTGGAAAAATCACATGTCTTGTGAACTGGCAAGCAGCTGCTGGTCCTGAGAGAACAAGACAGCGATGCCCATGTTGCAGTCACAATAGCCAGGGTTCGGCCAATGTTTTTGTGACCTACAAAACACCACAGACTACGCTATTCAGGTCACCAGCTTCTGGTCTTTTGGTTGTTTTGTTGTTGCACATGGTGGTCAGAATGCCAGCAAAAATGATGAAATCTTCTCAACAAAGTGGTATCGTTTATCTTTAATGTGCTATATTTGACAGAGAGCAGACGACGCCCAACTGTTTGGTGGTTTATTGCTAATGCAACTGCCCCACTTTTTCTCAGATATATATTATGTTTTTCTTTATTCTGATGTCAAATTATGAGAGACTAATGGCTTAAATTGCCGAAATCTGAACAATTCACACCCTCAGTGTGAGCTCTTATCTACACCATTTATGGAAAATTCACTTGTGAAAATACACTAATCCATTAAGTTTGAAAATGCACTTTTTGCCAACCTGTCAGCACAATGGGTAAAATAGTTTCTTACATTCGTCTTGTTTCTTAACACCCATAGGAATCAGACTTTGGTCCTAAACCCTAATGGATATTAGGGTGGAGGCAAAGCCACTGATCTGCATAACAAAATTATTAAGATCATTGTTGCATGTTACAGAGAGATGTGCCAAAACTTTTATTTTGCCCACTACCCCCAGCCTACAGATCAAGAAAGCTGGTTATGCCCCCGGGCTATGTCCCTGCCCTTCTAGGGGTATATCTCACACCCCATGATGGACACTGATGGACACTAACTTAAAGGCCCATTCAGCGATTTGCTCATCCGGACGATCATAAAAATCATAAAAATCATTTTGGTACCTTTGTCATTGTCAAAAATATGTAAACATAGCCTGCTAGTGGTTCAGCCGAAAGCTGTGTAAGACAAAAATAAGTATTTTACATGAATCTGTAATTTAGATACTGACAGTATCTAAATTAGCTACATGTATTCGAATGGGGCTGCAACTTCAACAATACTGCTGGGTTTTTTTTTTTTTTTTTTCCAATTTTTTCATTTCAAAAATACCAAATGACAATTTGAAAGGCTTATCCTATACTTTTAAGCAATTTATAAACAATTTAAATTTTTTTACACTTTTGTTGGGATCACTGAATGGGTCTTTAACAAAAATACATACATGTATGTACGAGATTTGATAGGGATGTGGGGACAAGGCTGCAAACTGGATCATCCTCCTTAAAGAAACATTTTAAATGATCATTCAAAATGAATCAATTGCTACTCAAATTGATCTGTCTCAAACAAAAGACTAGTTGTGCTTCAGGAATTACAAATTTACATAAGTGAAAAATATTGGTAATTGCGCTTCTGTAATAGCTTCAATATCCCTACCCCTCTATTTATGATCAGTTATCAAATGGCTATATTTTGATGTAGTGAATTTGACATTTGTATGTTATGATGATAACTCCCTATGCCCCATGGATATTTACACTATATATAGAGTCTTTCAATGGCATAACTAGCATCCTGTACTTAACTTTTACAATTGCTATCATAGCCTTTCATTTAACAGCAAGAAGATGATTAAAATACTGTCAACAGGGAGGGGCAAATGTGCCCTATAATGTTATCACACCAACATTGAAATGTTTTTCTGTCGGTTTCCAAGGAAACCTGGTTCTCTTTATAATGCTGATTAATGGTTGTATTTATTAAGGATTTTTAAAAGATTATGATCTGATTGCAATTTAATTTGTTTTTACTTTTTGTTTGTTTGTTTGTTTGTTTTAAGAGAATAAATTTATACAGACAACCCCTGTACTGTGTTTAATAACCATCTATAATAAATTACTGAGTTTGGCGACTTGGTAAGGCTAAAAACTTCTACGTTTTACATTATTTCGGAGAACGGATTTTTGCGTTGCGCAGAGTAAAGTTGTCCGCACCCCAATAAAACGTCCAATTTTGTTTTTGTTTACGTTAAGGGTGTCAAATTATGTTAATTAGTTTCAAAGCCACTACCAGAGCACCTGCATACTAAAAAATGTTGACATAGCCTGAATTAGGCCTTCTATCCTGTCATCGGTGTGAGGATATTATGCCTGTAGTCTCAACTATTACATGACACAGTGGAAGTATGCCTGTAGTCTCAACTATTACCTGACACAGTAGAAACTCAATTAACATCTATTGTTTATTCAACTAATTTATCAACATTAGCATGTATTCTGTGTTTTTATGGAGAACCTATAGTCAACAGTAGAGTGTTTGTTTATTGAATTAGTTTGTAAGTGAAACTTTTGAAGGACAAATTAATCAGGGTTGTAACTTTATATGAAATAGAGTGTAAGAAAATGTGAATAAAATTGTTTCAGCTGCACAGTGGTGTAGCCAGGACTTTTTCAGAGAGAGAGAGAGAGGGGGGGGGGGGCAAGGCAAATTTCATGGGGGATTGTCACAAATGGGCTAAAGAGTATGACAAATTTATCCAAAATGGGCTAACAAATAAAAAGTACAACAAATGCATAGAAATCTAAAATATCAGATCAGCCAGCAGGCCACAGGGGGCCAAGAGGGATGTGAATAAAATTGTGTTCATCTGCTCAGTGATGTAGCCAGGACTTTTGCAGGAGGTGGGGGCAGCAAGGTACATTTCAAGGTGGGGGACAAACTTGGATGAAAATGATAAAAATTAGCTAAAAGGTACAACAAATTTGTCCAAAATGGGCTAAAAAGTACTATCGAAACAAATGCATAAAAATCTTAAATATCAGAGCGGCCAGCATCCCACAGGGGCAAGACTTCTCACGGTGGATATGATATGGTGTCAAGAAGACTTGCTTCGATCAATGATCTAATTTCAAGCCATTGATTTATATGGAAAAGATACTAAATATTATACTTCTAAGTTCTAAATGATAATCTCCTCTCATACCATTAATCACATTAAATAAAACATTTACATGTACACAAAATATACAAAATTTACCAACCGCGAAAGACCCTGACCGCGAAAGACGGGTGACCGCTAGTTTTATAAAATACACAAAAAACTAAAGTATATATTATTCTTTATAGCATATAGTTTTTTTGTTTTTTTTACTCTTCTTAAAATTAGTATTAGATGTGTGACAATTTGTGCAATCTTTTCCTTGATTTGCTGTAAAAACTTTTTTTTATATGGTTTTTGCCTCTATCTTTAGGGAAGTGTCAGTATGTAGGAAACAAAACCAATTCAAAATACCATACTGAACCAAAGCCAACTCATCATGTGATACAAAAATTCATATTTGCACCTAAAATGCCTAAAAATAGTTCTAAAGAAGAAAAGAAGTGTGTCTCCGAATAATGTGCACTTTGCAAGAACAATATTTGACCAACTGCAAGTACCAATTGAGAAAAAATATATCAAAATGGCATTTCACCATATTTCATGTGAATTTGCTTTAGTGTTGCTGGCGGCTCACTGGTTTGCTTGCTTGCCTGCCTGACAGGGTTTGATTTTGATAATGGCATATATAATAATTGTATAAAGTAAAGCACACAAAAAAGTGTGAAAGATGGAGACAACATATATGGAGAACTGCTACCGTTGAATCGCCTGAGCACACAGTGCACGCGTGGCGGCCAAAACCAAATGTGTTTAACTTTGCCGTGAAAAGCTAACAGAGGAATGTGGAACAAGCCATTTGGAGCTAACGGCTCACAATGTGTGTGTGTATCTTTACCTGTGCAGCCTGAGTACAACAAAACATGCCTAAAAATGATGTGAATGAGGTAAGTAAATGTACTCAAGTACAAAAAAAATTGGGGGGTTCCTGTCGCAATATTGGCTGGTTATATATGCAGGATGACAAGACAAACTCAGCTTCATCAGAAGATGTAGAAGTGTTGAGTCATTAGATGATGGACCACAAGTCAGCATATGATCAGCGCAGGCCATGTCATCAATAAAAGATGATGGTCTCTAAAAAGGAACAACATAGCCTATAGCTTATCATAACTGTCCTTTTGTAAATAAGTCTTGAATTGGACAATTATTAGATGCACCTGATATGAAATTAGTATCCACCTGTCCTTTAATCCTCTTTTCAGACAAAATAAGACATTATGAAACCATTTGCACAGGCAAAAGCATATATCTGATGAACATTGCCTGGGAACTTAGCCCATCATTGAATACATCCCAAATTAATGTTATATCTCTTGAGACCGAATCACATTAACGTATCCACACATGCTATAGATATTGTGTCCAGCCAAATCTGGACACAATTCTTAGCAATATCATTGTTCTCTGCAAGGTCCTCAGCTTTGCATTCTTGCTCCAATAGAGGACATTGCAATATGTGCTCCATGGGTTGTGGTTCAATTCCACATAATTATACAGGTCAAATCTTCATTGTTTAGGTAACCCCCGTTTTTGAGAGTCACTTTACATCGGCCAGTACCAGCTCTCAGTCTGTTGAGGCATTTCCATTCAGTCCAGTTTGAGTCAGCACCGGCGGGAAGTTCTTTGGTACTGATGGACATGGATGTTGTTGGTGGAAGATTGGCAAGCCTCTCTTTCTATAAGGATGCCTATTGAAATTTTATACCCCTGTCTGATCTTCGAGCACACAATATCTTCTCCATATCTAACATAACTGAATCAAAAACCATGTGCATTAGTTTGCAATGATCCCAGGCAATGATGCTCTGAGCAAAGTTCATGTTCAGTCAATGCGGGTTAGAAGCCTTTGGCTGAAGCACATTGTGTCCTTCCCTACCACATGGAGATATTGGATAATGTGGTCAAAAATTTTAACTCCCCAGCAAACACAACAATGTTTTTAAAATGTTATAAACATGTTATAAACGTGTTCTGGTTTTGTACAAAACATTTTAATAACATTTAAATGTCGGGTTTATATTAAGGTCATAAAAACATTTTTAAAATGTTTCATTTTAAATAACTGCGATAACATTTTAAAAATGTTATCAAAATGTTATTGTAAAACATTTTTGGCAAACAGTGTTTCTTCAACACTTACATAACATTTTGTTAGAATGTTTTGCATCACGTTTTCAAAATGTTTTTTGACATTATTATACCCTTTATATAACCCAACATTCAAAAAAATTTTCATTTTTTGAGATTCTTTCATCTTAATACATCGATTAGGCTCATCAAAATTTGACTTGAGGAGTCAAATTATATGCTAGCCAGTATATCCATTCCCATTTGTAACCTAATGAATAGACCACTCCGATACACACGATTCCTAAATGCCACCAAATTATACAAGAAAGCAAACACATCACCTATGTGTTGTTCTCATTCCATTCTTTCACATCTATTTCATGCTATTATACCATCAACAGCACAAACCCCTGAACTCTAAAGCCTTTGTACCCAAGCTTTACCCTATTCTTCCCAAAGGGTCCGACCGGGTTAAGAACGCCAAATCGGTCTGGGGTAGCATTATTATTGAGCCCCAATACAGTGAGTCAAGCAAAGGGGGTATTTGGATAACCAATCCCCCTGGCATGGGGAGTATTTGTATTCACCATGAGTATTTCTATTTTGATATTCATACATCATGAGACATTGGATGTTGCTGAAGTATGAGACAGAATTTCCCACTGTAGGGTACAGTTTTCACACAACTTATATTCCATGCTTCAGTAATTTTAAACATTTTATACTGCTTTTAATGCATCTTTCATATTTTTTACTAAACCTTATATAAATTTTCAACTTATAATGTCCAATTTGTTTAACTTTACTATCTACCAATATCATGCATTTCTTTCTACACATATTTTTGTGCACATAGTTTACTAAATTCTCTATCTGAATCTCACTAACGTGATTGTTAAATTCAGCTAACACACTGGTTTCTTCACAATAACTTAATGCAACTTTAACATACACGACTAGACATCACCAAACACTTGCTTATTTTTGTACCTAATTTAAAGGCGAGTACTCCAAATTTATCACCTAATGTTCTATTTTTGATGCACCAGCACCTGATCTTCGAAGTTGCATTTATATCTCTGCCGCCATTTTTGCATTTGGTATTAGAGTCTTGTGTTGTCATGGTGTTGTCTGTTGGGGAGAGGGTGTGTATGGACCTAGATGTAGGGGGGGGGGTGGATGTGGAGGTTTGTGCATGCAATTGGCAAACTACTACCCAAGTAATATTTCATCCTTATCATTCATGGAAAATATTGTTTCAAAAACACAAAAATTAATTTTCTTGTGTGTTACCAAAATTTTAATTTTGATGTCATGAAAGAGGAATGATGTCAATAATGTTACTGAATAATGCCCAAAGTTCTTAAGGCGGATCAGAGGGGAGTATGATCTAGCAGTGTTATTACTCAAATATTGAGACAAATAAAACTGACACACAAGAGGAATGGTATGAGTTATAGGAGATCCCCAGGTTTGATATAAGGGGTATCATTTCTGCCCCATGTGCATGATTTTTATTTAGGGGATAACACCCAACACTTTCGTTTTGACGTATTACTGACCTTAACGCAAGAACCTCATGACCTATGAAAATATAAATTTGATTATTGGTTTTCTTGACTGATTTCCTACAAGATCATTGTATTAATATTATTATTAGGAAGTACACTGCATTTTTTATATGATGAAAACTAGACAAATATGGCTTCTGCCATCCTGCTCGCCTTAATGCATCAAGATGTACGATTCATAAATACCATAAAACAAAATGTAAATAGACAAGATTTCAGTAACATCAATTGCTGGCAAATTGATAAAATTCCTAATTATTTTGTCATTAATATCAATATTTCATACGATGGAAGTCAGGCAATTCCATGTGCACTGATTTCAAAATCTCTACTTATCTACTAAGTACTAATAAAACATGCATAATACTGACAATATAGGCAGCTACATAATCAATCTTCACACTCAATAATCACAGAATCTTAGACTTACCACGCTTACATACGGACTTGGCAGGTACGGTGGAAAACACGGGTACGGTGAATTAACAGCATACATCACTTTCAACTTGAATCTAATGATTCAGCGAGCCGTGTGTCGGACTCGGCACATCCAGTTCAACCACATACACGCAACATGTATGAAATGTTTGAATCAATGTCAGCAATTTCAGGCAAGGATTCTTTAATAGAAATTCAAAATAATACAGTCCAAGCACTGGATAGTTGTGGTTGCCCGTAGCGATAGGTGGCATCCATCCCTTTAGGTCAGAGGTCACACAAGAGAGGATATGCTTGCAGTGTCCAATGGCTTCCAAGTGAAAGCACCTTGATGATAGATTCAGTCCGCAACACAGCAGAAGGGAGTGACTGACTCGTTAAGTAGTGTCCTGTCTTTGGCAAATGATACCTTAACTACTAACTTTGGGATATATCGTTTTAAGCAGTGTTAGTAAACCTTTTCTTATACCTACTGATATCAATGCCCACACTCTGTAGTCTGATACCAGTGTTGTAAAACATTCAGTTAGCAATTGAGAAATAATATACCTCTATGTCAATAAGCAGCTCAGGATATGGGTAGTGCTAGCTCAAAAGACACTGCCAGTTAGAGTGTCGATAACAATAAATTTGACAGAAAAAAAATAAGAGTCCCAGCTACATATGCATGTATATGTACGTCGTCGTACGGGGAGATGAGTGCACTAGTCTGTTTTCGTGAAGTGTCATACAGCGGACTCGCCGTAGTAGATTAATACGCATTATGCTCGACGATGATCCGCGAGAATCATAGTAGCAAAGCGGAGTTGTATATTAATACTTGTGTGTGTGCCTATATGGCAGTAAATGATGGAGGAAATATGGCTGTGTTTAGTAGTCTGCCATTAGCATTAGGCATGCAGGGATGACAGATGAACTGACTGACTGATGCAAAGTCTCTACAGATTCAGACTCCATGCACCACCCTGACAAGCAGGCCAGTTCACCACACTATAGGGGGTTATATACCAAACTAGTAGCAGCAGTAGGGGTGACTCAACTACACCTAAATTAAGCATCACATCCCTACAGGTGTACAAACTCATTTTAATTTCATCAAATATCTCGACTGAACCTGGCGCAGAATTTGATATCAGAAATTACAATCTATCTCAATTACCTTGATCAACCAACACACAAGATTCTAATCACTATTAACTAATTACCGCTAACTGATTAAGAAAGATTTAATCTATGGACATTATGGTCAACTCTAATGCATAGTACTTGGTAGTTAGCAGTTGGTGGTTGACAGATGCTCTATATTGGTCACTACAGGATAGGTCAACCCTGGCTAAATGACCAACTGGAAGAAAATCAATTATTCACGTCTTCAGTAGATAGCTCTTTAATGACAGAAAACTTGTACATAAGTGCTTCAGTCTAATCATTTTCAGATGAGATGGCACTCCAGTGCATTCTACTGCCAGCATGGATGTATTTGTGTGCTACATTCATTTGTGTGCACATTTGCATTCCCTTGTATCATGGCTAAGTCTGGGTGTGTCCCAATATGTATTAGTAGATCTATGTACAAAACCTGAAAATCACTTTTGGATGAGAAAGTAGCAAGGTTCTTTTTCAGATCCAAATAAACTGGTACTCACTCAGATTTTTTTGAAAATTCCTATCAGGAATCTTGATCACTCTGTTGTGGTGTTTCTAGATGTTTGATGAAATGGCAACACTGTTTCGTTTTAATAATGTTGGCAGTTTACTTGGATCTGAAAAAGAACCTTTTCTGGTTAATTTAACTATGATCGATGCTGATGAATTGGTTTCAAAAGAAATAAATTGAACACTGTTGCCAAAACCAGAACCAAAATTGAGGCAAACAAAATATTGCTTGATAGACTTTAATAATGGGTATTCACCATCCCAAAAAGAACACCCTATTTGGTTTGGTTATTCCATAGTCTATATAATCATATCCTCTACACATCCTATGAATGCATCTATCACCATTGTAAAGAAGTGTTACATTTCATTAAATGAAAATTAAGTTGACAGTCCATGTTTTTAGATTGTTAAGTTATCTTTTCATAGAGTAAGACTTGTTCAATACACTATTTGCGATCATTCACACAAACTGTTTTCATAATCAAAATGGATCAAACAATTTTCACACAAACTGTTTTCATAATCAAAATGGATCAAAACATTTTAGATATCTGAAAATACTCACAATTCTATCATTGAGAACACTTCTGTTGCTTACTGCCTATAATACCAATATGTGTCATCTTTAGTAGATAGCAAAAATTTACTGAAAACTGAATTTTTCTTTTACTTCAAAGGCAAGGCCTACTATAATACCATTTGTGTCATCTTCAGTAGATAGTAAAAGTCACTACCTCACTATGCTAATGAAGGTCAAGAGATGCAAGCAAGTGCACTTCATCATCAATAATTTTAGTAAAATGTACAGAACACCTCAATCACGACTCTAAACAATATTAAGTGCACCAAGACAAATAGCTATTAAAATGTTAAGTACACATTAGTTCTTATTTGAATTTTAACATATTCAATTACAGGTATAGCATGCTCAAGATTGTAATCAGAAGTGACATACTATGTACAAGTAGATAGCCAAGGACTGGTTACAGGAAAACCACCATTACTACTGTCTCCTACGATTTATCATTGGCTATCAAATGAACTCTTATTCACTTTAAATATCTAGACATCAATGCTGACTGCTGTGAACAGGTGAAACAGTTCATTATATAGACTTTAATTTATAAATTTGATCATTTTTGCATAAAAAGATTGGAATAAATGTGGACTGTATCACAAAACAAGCTACTTTAGTTTGGGGGTTGGCCTTGGAAGTTTAGAAGAAATTTGGTGTCAGTTAAAGGCTTTTTACACAGTAAGATAAAAGTACATATGCATTGTAGCGTTTTCAAAGAATTCATAAATGATTTCTTTTCCTATAAATCACATATCTCTATTTTATCACATTAAAACTTTCACATGTCCAGGGTTGAAAACCAGACATGGATTTCATTGTGAGTTTCTGGTTTTCAACTGTTGATATAGTAGTTCTATGCAACTCTCTTGTAATTGAGAACTCTTAATCCACCTCACATGCCTACTAGTCCTATAAATAAACCCCAATGTCATCTTCAGTAGATAGCAAAGGCTGCCTAACTCACTCAAATTAATTGACAAGTGTACAAAAACTATCAATAGGCTGCTTGATATGATATTACTACTCTTTTTGTGCATGTACAGAGCTTCAAAATTGCTATCTTCAGTAGATAGCAAATATATATACAAGGCACATCTTGGGTGTTAGCAATCTAAATCCTAGAAATGAAAAGCAACAGGAAGATATCCTAGAAATGAAAAGTAACAGGATAATTATAAGCTACATGACTAGCATAGTATTTCAAAACACATATTAATTTTCTTTCCTGTCTTTCTTTCTTTTCCAACAAAATACTGCCAATGATAGTTATTAGAGACTGGTATTTTTGTTTTTACTATCATGTCATATCATCTATTACACGATAGTGGATAGTACAAACATATTCTATATTGTTTATTCTCATTCTTAGACATTTATATATTATTTTATCTGTAATATTGTGATAGACAACAAAAGCATCTTCTATAACAAGGTATGTCCCAGGGAATTGAAATACTGCATTCACTGTCCACTCATGCAATCACCTGGATGTAGCAATTCTTGTTGCATAAAATGGACAAAATGTTAATCAATAAGGAAATAAAATCCAAGAAATAAATGAAAGGAAGATTAAATTCACCTAGGACAATGCCGTTTGGATAAAACGCACTAATCTGGCATGCAGGAGAGAGTCCCATGAGTCGGCCATCTTTCCGGCTCAAGATCAATTGCACTCTTTAACTCTTGTAAAACAAGCAGGCCGTGGTGGACAATGCTCTCTTGCTACTCGGCTGTCTGGTAATATGCCATGCACGATGCTCCACATTCAACATTCACAAGGTACTCTAAGACTTGTTAAGACCTATCCCAAAAATCACCTAAAAATATGAACAAGTTCTTGTTATAATATTTTTATACTTACCTTACACACCTACATGGATCTATGAAATTCTAATTATGTTCCTAAGTGTTGTGATCATAATTGTTGTGCATAATAATTGTCTGCGGTGACTTTCATGTGGACGGTGTGGGTTAACAGTATCCTGTATGATACAGAAAGCATCTGAACTGGTTACAAACACTTTTTTCTGATGACTTTTGTCCGAGTAACTGTATTACTGCTTCAGTATAAGTGAATTTTTGCATTTATTTAGTACTGGTTAAATCGCATCTTGAATCTCAATGTGATGGAAATCGATGTATTACTTGAGGGTCAGGTGTAGATGTTTGGCGAGTTGATGGTATAACGGGTGGGTGCGTCAGGCAGGTATTCATGTGTTTGGTGTAAATTGGGGAGTGACGCTTCAATTTCAAACATGGTTGACAATGTGAACTCATCATTATATTTGAGGAATAAATGTTGTTGTTACTTATTTACAGATATGTGACTCCTCGCCACAACTGAGCCCGGATGTCGCCAGTGCCACTATTGAGATATGCTCCATCGAACTTAACAATAAACAATAGGAAACAAAGGATTTATTGACTGTTTTATTGATTTTTCACTACTTAAATGTCAAGTACTATAGACATGATATACATCATTTTAAAGCTAATTTAAAGCAGAATATTTTGGTTGAATATCTCAAAAATGATGATTGGCGACTTCCAGGCTCAGTTGTGACGAGGAGTCACATATGGCAAAAAAGAGCATTCAATTTCTATTGTAATGTATTGTTCTCAGCAACATGGCAGTAAATAGCATCCTACAAGCAAGACTTCTGATTCTTTATCATAATGACATCTACCAAATTGAATTGGTATTTAGCCGAGTTACAGTTACTGGAAGTACATTTTAGGGAAGCCCATGAGCCAGGGGATGCAGGGTGCAACACACACACACCCCCACACCCAAATCACTTCTGTGAACAAATGATAAAATCTGGCTAAAAAAGTCCTCCATTTTACTTGGTTGTACCTTCAGGTCCATAAATAAGTACTTGTTGTTGCCGTATCCACCCACCATTCATGGGTCACTCATGTCCAGAGCTGACATACATGTACTCATGTGTTTCAGGTAAGCCCATGAGCCAGAGGGTGCAGGGTGCGACACACACACACCCAAATCACCTTTTCTGTGAACAAATGTTAAAATCTGCCTAAAAAAGTCAGGCTACATTTTACTTGGTTGTACCTTCAGGTCCATAAATAAGTACTTGTTGTTGCCATATCCACCCACCGTTCATGGGTCACTCATGTCCAGGGCTGACATTGTCTGGCTATGCCTTTGAGGGCTAAAATCACATCGCAGGTAACAAATCACACATACCATACATTTATCATGTCCAATGGGACTTGAATGGTGAACTAGTACAAACTTGAACTTCCAAGGAGTTCAAGAAAAGGTTTATTTTGATTAAAAGTGGGATGGTCCACACTTAGCACAAAATCTGAGATTGTCAAGCATTCATTTGATATGTCGAATCTCCATTTGAAAGAACTCATCTGAACTGTAAAATTAATTTCCTTGTTTGTCTTTTATATTTCTTCCACCCACTTTTGCAGCTCACATCCTGTCATTTAAAGATTATTCATGTTCCTGAAAACAGCAGATCACACAGACTAACAAATCTTCTGGTTTACCGTAAAAACCCTGATACTTAGCATATGTGCTTACTATCGAGCGCTTTTAAAACATGCAAACATGAAGAGCCCCATCCACAAAAGTGTAAAGGGTTTTGAGCAAATCATCGATACACATGGATATATACGAACAAGTAAACCTGCAAATTTGTTAACTCCTGTTTTCAAAAGTACTCAATAGTAAGCACATATGCTAACTATCGAGTTTTTACGGTATTGCATGATCTAAAAATGCAAGTTTTCTTCAGAAACTTAAAAGTTTGAGCCACTATGAAAAACTTTTTCTTTCCAGCAAAACCAACAACCTGCTAGACATTGAACTTCCAGCATCCTGTTTTCCTGAGTCAACATATTAACAATTTATTTAAACCTGCTCCAATTTTTACAAAACTAATCAACACTGTTGCATGCCTGCCTCTTTTGATAAATTAGTTTCCCAGATTTTTCATAAATCAGGTGTAAAGAGATATCACAATTCAAAAATTTGAAACCAAACTCTCCGCTCTGTCTGTCTCTCCAGAGCATTTGCTGGGCACCAACAATTCCACAACGCAATCTCACTCCGGATGAAAAACAGCAACAATTTGACTAATTAGGCAGACCTTTCTCCGATCCCAAACTCTTAATTCTGGGTGATATGTCACAAGTTTCTGCAGTTGCGTGTAACTGATAGTTTTGTACAAAAGAGGACAAAATTCCCGAAGAAAATATCGTGCAGATTGTTTTCCGTCTTATCCGTCTTCAAAATTGACCACGTCACAGACTACCCTAAATTTGTAACTGATATTATAAAAGTGTGGAAATCCTTCAGAACAAAAATTTTGCCCCAGGCCTATTCATATTTTTTCATCCCGTTTACAAGATGACCATACGGAACATGATACAGCCCAAAGAGCTGTGGAATAATAGACGACATGGAAAAAGTATCATTCCTTTTTTGCTTTCTTAGTTTACAATATTGTGGATTGTATGACAGTGTCATTTTACTGGAAATTAGTGCACGGCGTTGACCATGTTTGCGAAAGCAGAAGTCAGCTACAATGCCAATTTACAATCAAATACGATTGCAATTAATCTGCTTCTAGAAGTTGAGTTTGTTTAACCACCCTCTAGAAATATAAAGCTATATATATATAGTATTTTCTTATTTTATGTGGGTTTATTATAAAGAAGTATTATTTTTGCATGCATGATGACATATTTAAAGGTTCTCAGGAATAGAGCAACTTCCCAAATCACTGCAGGATATAAAATGCAAATAAATACCGCTTGAAAGATGGCAAGTACCTGTCTTTAAAGGGACATTTTTTGATCCACAGCCTCATCCCCCAGCAAGTACCTGTCTATAAAGGGGCATTTTGTGATCCACAGCCTCATCCCCCAGCAAGTACCTGTCTTTAAAGGGGCATATTTTTGTGATGCATAGCCTCATCAACTCACTTTTCAAAAATAAGGTTGAGATTTTTATACCATCGGAAACCTCTTGCTATACATAATGTTTGTGTGCACAACATTTAACTTTGAAATTTTGGCAGCTTCATCTATTGGAAAAAAAGAGGATATTAGAATCACTAAATACTCCTTTAACAAGAACTCCTATCTGCTTCAAGAGTCATTGAAGATAATGTAAATCATGTAGTTATATTGAATGGTTTCTATAAACCAAAACAAATTTTAAATGGGAAATTTTTAACATCCAATCACTGATTTGTTTCAATTCTTCTTCTTCATTTTTAATTTGATTACAATTTTGCTACATATAATTTTTTGGTCCTCATCTGAAGGATTTTCATGAATCGATGAAGGAGGGATGTTTTGTTTTTCTTTCTTCTCTATGTAAAAATCAGTATTGTTAGTAGCTTTTATTCTTTTCCAACAGTGCTCAAAAGAAAACAAGGTCCTTTTCCTTTTCTTTCAAATGTGAGATTCAGAGGGATAGAGTACAATAAAAAGACTTGCAAGTGACCCCTGTTCTCTACTAAACTTATGTATAAAGTCTTCCTACAGCATTTATAGTTTTAAAAAAATTCTAAAACAACAAAATTTTGACTAATCCCCAAAAATTTAAGCGGAAGGGGACGAGAACCAAAAACATAATTTATATGGTCTTTATAATCCATATCATAGATAATACGATAAGATGTGATACTAAAAATTTACAGTACAAATTCATCTATATTAATTGCATTATCTTGTACAAAACAGCCACTGACACCCGTGATAAGTTCAACTAATTTCGCAAGCAGCAATAAATGGCATTCATAAATGCTCTGGCTAGCGTGAGCTCCCCAGCCAGCAAGCATTTATTGGCAATATTTCAGCCGATTCAGATTTTAAGCTTTCACCATGCTTTGTCCCAATTTTTTTTCTTCAGCCAACCGCTCTCTCTCTCAATTCATGTACCGTAACTGCTACAGTTATTGAATTTATTAAATCGGACAACGACGAGGTGGAAGCATTAAGGGTAAATAGTTTGGCAGCAAATTGAATTTGGTTCAATAATTTGTGTGTGTCGCTGCATCATAACAAATACCGTCAACTGGACTGGTCTTTTGATTTTCGTTTCAAACATCACAGACTTTTGCATATCTTGTGGCTGCTATATATAGCATGTAGTTTAATACAACTATTTGTAGGGTTGATTTGAGGCCTCAAACTTAAAGGAAAACAATTGTTATGTAGAGAATAAGTAGTTATTATCATAATTATAGAAATTTTATTTCTTGCTTGAAAATTATTACAAACTGGGAATCATAATACTTAATTTGTATGACTGTGTTTAATTGAAGAACAGATGAACTGATTTATTCTTTAATAAAAAGTTAATGAAAGCAGTACATTGTGATAAAAACTGATAATTAACGCGTGGGGGCTTTGAGACAGCTTTTTTTCCGCCTTACACGATTAATTCTGTATTAAGTTAAGTTATATACAACACACAAATATCAAGAATATTAAAGCTTACATCATTATCTCTGTATTTAGTTATGCAACACAGAAATATCCTAAGCATCCCACGGTTTAGCACCAACAGCAGAGCCAAAACGGCAGTAGCAGAACTAGTCGCCGGGATAGCAAGCTGGCGTCCACCACTGCCAGCTGTCACAAAGCATTGTGGGTAAAACACTTTGATTGATTGCAATTGAAAGATGGGACACACAGATTTAGCAACTGTGCATTACTGATAATTGCTTCCCCTGATTAGATTTGGCCAGTCTGATTTATTGGGACCCAAATCTCCTCAATTTTTTGACTTGGTATCCAGATATTCCCTGTCGCGTGTAAATAATTGTCTAAAAACAGGTTAACCATGAATGAAATATCATTCATATTTTTGAGAGCATAATGACAAAGTTTAATTAGTTATAATCAGTCAAGTCCCTTGATGATTTACTTCCAATCAAAATAAATGTGTAATGTACGAATACGTGTAAGCAGAATATCGTGTGAAAATGAGATTGGTTTTGCTGCGGTTTAACACAAATTTTCAAAAATAAAAGTGCACATTTTTAATGACCTGTCACTAATTGGGATTTTTGTCCAATACACAAAAGAGGAGATACCAACAAAATTCCATTTCCTCGGTTAGCAAAAATTGATAACTTAACTGATATATAGCTTGTTTCAGGTGATATAATTGTGGTTTGCATTATAATGGAGTAAAAAAATGTCTCTATTATCCTTTAGGCGATGAAAAAACAACAACCCTGTTCTATGGGTGGACGTACCATTGAAGTAGGGTTGGTCGGTCAGGCGTTTTTTTTTGGGGGGGGGTTCTGGAGGCTAAAATTATGGCTTGAAATAAGCAGGAGCAAGGGGCAAATTTACCCCTGCTAAAAGGCAAATTGCTCCTGGTTCTGAAACAGAACTGTGTGTATTTGTATAGACCAGGGCAATATTTACACAAACACCCAAAATTGCTCTTGGATCTGAAATCCTTATTTCAAGCCCTGCACCAAAATCCGATTTATTTTTTCAAGACATCTTTCAAAAAATGTTCAGCTAAAATTAATATATTTTGGCCCCAAAGCGGCTGATTATAATTGATTTTAGCAAAATTTAGTCGGGCCTGTAAAACAGGCTTTTTTTCTCTAAATCACCTTCTTTTGTTACAATAATGTCCTAAATCCTGTTCAAGCTCAGACTACTTATCAACACAGATATTGAGATGTAATTATTTCAAAAAGCTTAAACATTGACCAGTTTAACCATACACCTTTCTTTTTTCAGGGTGTATAAACAGAAAGTGAACCCACCAAACCAGACAGTACATTACATGGGAAGGATTGACTAAGCAACGATGAAATTTGTTCTCGTTCATCAGATGGCTGGCTTGGTTTTACCTATGAGGGCTCACTCACTACATAACATGCAGTGTTATAAATGTTCAGAAATAATAATTTTGTTGTGTATGGGGTAAATCCAGTCTCTCCAAGGAAGTTAGTTTGTTCATCTGGCACAATAATATTTACACATGAAAAGCATCTAATACTAGAGAAGTAATGCTGGATCTTGAACAAAACTTTTGAAAATCCACCACTTTGTATTTTCTCTGACAGCTCATATTCTACTTCATTAACTTCTTGGCTTTAGTTTGGGTATGGATATGCGGCTGGGATTTCAAAACCATACCCCAAAATACCGTATATCCTCGAATAGTCGCCCCGGGGCGTTGCATTTTCCAAAAGGGGGCGTTTATTAGAGGTCATTTTTAGAATGATAAATACCATTAAAATCATTAGCTAAGCTTAAAACTCATGTTGAAATGATGAACTATGAACTTAGGAACGATGACTTCCTGTTCACTTCCGGGTTTACGATCAGACTTTCACCTACTACCTGTGCCATTATCGATCGTATGTGCACCTTGGTAAGCTTACTACACAAGATAGCATGGAAATATCAGCATTTTTTAAACATCTTGGTTGAAAAAAATGGTGGAGGGCATTTAATCGAATACTAGTATTCGAGGATATACGGTATACCAAATTTGACAAAAAGAAGACCCCAAAATATATCCATTTTCACACACTGCAGATCATGGTGGCCCTGGTAGACGACAAGTCCTAAATCACCAAGTAGGCTGCAGCACTGACGGGCATATCCTAATTGTTGTTTAAACCTGAATGAACTATCTTCACAAGACAGCAGATCTCTATAATGCACTCCGAAATCACTATTTAGTAGATGATGAAGATTACACCATGGAATGCCAACTCTACATAAAAGGACCATATTTATGTCTATTAATCCTGTTTTACTATCTCAGGTAGTTAGGTATTTTCAACTTTTTGCATATTTCTTTTCCAACTCATCAGCTCTCTCCCTCCTTTTAACTCATGACTTTAAAATAATCTTTATTGGTGTAGCTTAGCCATTCCAATGGTCATGGCATCACAGACACAGACAAATAATTCTATCTAGTGCATACATGTAAAGCATGCAAAAACATCATCAACAAAATCAACAAAAAGTTATGAACCAAAAATAAAATCTATTTAGAGTACAACATAATGATATTACAAGGCATTTTACCTTACATTTTGAGTGGAAGCTTGCAAATGAAGTTAATTTGACATGAATTATGACTAATCTACTGGCTCGTATTTTTAAGGATGGTTTACAAACTTACCATCTGCTCTACATCAGTCACTTTCCTATGGTTAACAGGATAACATCACGGATTGGACATCAACTTACTACAAATTGCTATGCCTTCTAAATTTTAATATGTTCAATTTTTTCCCACTATATTTTAAATGCTTTTATATTTTGCTAATTTTGAACTTTCACTGAAGAACTAAATTTGCTGCAACTTTGCTGAATTTCAGTTGGAACGAAATGAAAGAAAACATATTGGCACCCAAAGACTCATCATTGACCAAATTGCTATTTTACTGGTTACCCCCTTGTGGTTTCCACAGTACCTGTTTCAGGTGAGACTCCCTGTGATGCAGAAAATTACACCTGACAGACATGCCCCCTCTGGAATTGCACGCTGTGAGTAGAGGTTGGCAGGTTCAACTCAACCAAACTAAACGCCTCCAGGTTTCATCACCATTGCTGACCAAAATTCCTCAGGAGGGAGGGCCACAAATGGCAGGCCAATTTATCATATTCCCTTGGTTTTGGTACATTGGCTCACCTGGGTGCCAATGTTTTCATAGGCTATGCACGATTTGTTGCAGCTTTTCTTTTACATTTTAATCAACATCTCATCCTGAATTTGTCCCATTTTGGGAAGATTTTGACTTTTATGTTCTCACAAGTAAAATACAAATAACCATCAAATACAATAAGTAACATCACCATGCCCATCACCATTCATAGGCTTAGGAACCAGGGGGCTTGGGGGGCCTCAGCCCCCTCAATAATTTGGTGCGGGGCTGGAATACCTTTCAGCCCCCCATAATCGTAGGTGAAGTTAAAAAAAATGTTATAAAATAGAGGGAAATGAAAATGGGTGTTTGTGACCTACATTTTGCAAAATTTTCTGACTCAGAGGGGGAAACCCCCCTCTGGAACCCCACCAAAATATTTTCAATTTTTAGCCCCCCCCCCCTCCCATGTTGAAAATCTTCCTAAGCCAATGACCATGAAACAAAATTGATGGAAAAAATGGAAACCTCAAAATCTGTAAATGTCCCTTTTAGGTTAGCAATTATTTAAACTGTTGCGATTTGGTAGTTCACAGCATCTTGCGAATGGTAGTGCACTTTGGCAAAAATTGCCCGGCTCAATTCATAGCATACTACAGTTTACAAGAAAAAAATATATATATAAGTGGTGAATATTACAATGGCCATTAAAGGGAATAAAGGCCATGCTGCAAAAGGTTTATACATCAATGCTGAAAACAAGCACAGAAACATTTCCCTTTGAAAGACTTTCATAAACATTTAACATTTTGGGTCTATAAAGTTGTTACATGATTAAATCCCTCCCAAATCTTACTTGGGAGTTGGAACAATCTCTATCATTTGAAAAATTATCAGCCTTGTCAATAAGCAGATTTCGGTATCAACTTTGAATTCAAAATTGTACATAGTGAATAACAGGTTGATATGTAACTATAGACTTAGGTGACATTACATGACAGCTTGCACAAAGATCAGGGTGTTGACCAAAAAAACCTGGCTTCCTAGTTGGATTTGGTGAGAAAATACCTGCTTTTGTGGTAATTCTTCATGAAAAAACCCACAAAATTGCAGGATTTGCTCCTTAGTAATGTACTTTGCGATGTGCACTTTGTTATTCTTGGTTATTCAATCTGCATGTTATAAGCCCATCTCCGCCCTCTACAATAATGACAATTTTTCTTGTGAAAATTGAAAGCTTTACGGACAGACTGTAAAAAATAGCAATGTACTAATACTATTAGTGATGGAATCATCCGTTTTGATAGCAAAAAGACCTAGTGAATGACATCGGGGTTTAAAGGCCTACCTACCCAGGCAGAGTTCAGCCGTGACTTCAGAGCCAGGGATAGAAATACGAGCCCCATACTGGTTACCGGAGGTTTACGATTTGATCACGTTTTCATGATACGGTATATACGGATATGCAATCCACGGCAAACAGTACGGAAAGTAGGACAAAGTATTTGGCTTCAGAATAACCCAAATAGAGAACTTAATCTGTCAAGTTTCGGTTTCTCATTGTAAATTTATGCAATAATATGAGGACACGCCCACTTGTTGGCTATAGTCTGTTAACCCACTACCTGCCGATCTAACGTTGCCTCTGATTGGTCAATTACATGATATCTTCACTTTAATCACCAATCAGAATGGAGCTTTGCAAACAATTCACCCCAATTTTTTGTGTGGTGAAATTATTCTAACAATGTTGCTGATTGGTCCAATTGATAATGAAAAGTTCTTTTTGGCCAATCGGCAGGTAGTTCTCATGGGGTTAAACAAAGTTGAATGCTTTAGATGTCAAGATTCAGTATTATAAATAAGTTGCCTTTTGCCCAAACTTATCCCACATTGTCTCCTGAACTTCTGTGCCCATTCAAAGCATGTTTGTACTTTAATGCATACCAGATGAGATGGACAAACACAATACTATATCACCTTCTCCATCAATTAGTCACCAAAACTACTTCCTACAGACAGTCCTGTATCA